>NW_027411721.1:0-218126 GCF_047663935.1 Musca autumnalis
TTTCCCAATACAAAAGTTCACCGGGCATGACTTTCCCAATACAAAAGTTCACCGGGCAGGACTTTTCCCAATACAAAAGTTCACCGGGCATGACTTTCCCAATACAAAAGTTCACCGGGCATGACTTTCCCAGTACAAAAGATCACCGGGCATGACTTTCCCAATACAAAAGTTCACCGGGCATGACTTTCCCAATACAAAAGTTGACCGGGCATGACTTTCCCAATACAAAAGTTCACCGGGCATGACTTTCCCAGTACAAAAGATCACCGGGCATGACTTTCCCAGTACAAAAGTTCACCGGGCATGACTTTCCCAATACAAAAGTTCACCGGGCATGACTTTCCCAATACAAAAGTTCACCGGGATTGACTTTTCCCATACAAAAGTTCACCGGGCATGACTTTCCCAATACAAAAGTTCACCGGGCATGACTTCCCAGTACAAAAGATCACCGGGCATGACTTTCCCAATACAAAAGTTGACCGGGCATGACTTTCCCAATACAAAAGTTCACCGGGATTGACTTTCCCATACAAAAGTTCACCGGGCATGACTTTCCAATACAAAAGTTCACCGGGCATGACTTTTCCCATACAAAAGTTCACCGGGCATGACTTTCCCAATACAAAAGTTCACCGGGCATGACTTTCCCAGTACAAAAGATCACCGGGCATGACTTTCCCAATACAAAAGTTCACCGGGCATGACTTTCCCAATACAAAAGTTCACCGGGCATGACTTTCCCAATACAAAAGTTCACCGGGCATGACTTTTCCCATACAAAAGTGGACCGGGCATGACTTTCCCAATACAAAAGTTGACCGGGCATGACTTTCCCAATACAAAAGTTCACCGGGCATGACTTTCCCAATACAAAAGTTCACCGGGCATGACTTTCCCAATACAAAAGTTCACCGGGCATGACTTTCCTAGTACAAAAGTTCACCGGGCATGACTTTTCCCCTACCAAAGGTCACCGGGCATGACTTTTCCCATACAAAAGTTCACCGGGCATGACTTTCCCAGTACAAAAGATCACCGGGCATGACTTTCCCAATACAAAAGTTCACCGGGCATGACTTTCCCAGTACAAAAGTTCACCGGGCATGACTTTCCCAGTACAAAAGATCACCGGGCATGACTTTCCCAATACTAAAGATCACCGGGCATGACTTTCCCAGTACAAAAGTTCACCGGGCATGACTTTCCCAGTACAAAAGATCACCGGGCATGACTTTCCCATACAAAAGTTCACCGGGCATGACTTTCCCAATACAAAAGTTCACCGGGCATGGCTTTCCCAGTACAAAAGATCACCGGGCATGACTTTCCCAATACAAAAGTTGACCGGGCATGACTTTCCCAATACAAAAGTTCACCGGGCATGACTTTCCCAGTACAAAAGTTCACCGGGCATGACTTTCCTAATACAAAAGTTGACCGGGCATGACTTTCCCAGTACAAAAGATCACCGGGCATGACTTTCCCAATACAAAAGTTCACCGGGCATGACTTTCCCAGTACAAAAGATCACCGGGCATGACTTTCCCAATACAAAAGTTGACCGGGCATGACTTTCCCAATACAAAAGTTGACCGGGCATGACTTTCCCAATACAAAAGTTCACCGGGCATGACTTTCCCAGTACAAAAGATCACCGGGCATGACTTTCCCAATACAAAAGTTCACCGGGCATGACTTTTCCCATACAAAAGTTGACCGGGCATGACTTTCCCAATTCAAAAGTTCACCGGGCATGACTTTCCCAATACAAGGGCATGACTTTCCCAATACAAAAGTTGACCGGGCATGACTTTCCCAATACAAAAGTTCACCGGGCATGACTTTCCCATACAAAAGTTGACCGGGCATGACTTTCCCAATACAAAAGTTGACCGGGCATGACATTTCCCATACAAAAGTTCACCGGGCATGACTTTCCCAATACAAAAGTTGACCGGGCATGACTTTCCCAGTACAAAAGATCACCGGGCATGACTTTCCCAATACAAAAGTTCACCGGACATGACTTTCCCAATACAAAAGTTCACCGGGCATGACTTTCCCAATACAAAAGTTCACCGGGCATGACTTTCCCAATACAAAAGTTCACCGGGCATGACTTTCCCAGTACAAAAGTTCACCGGGCATGACTTTCCCAATACAAAAGTTCAAAGGGCATGACTTTCCCAATACAAAAGTTCACCGGGCATGACTTTTCCCATACAAAAGTTCACCGGGCATGACTTTCCCAATACAAAAGTTCACCGGGCATGACTTTCCCAATACAAAAGTTCACCGGGCATGACTTTCCCAGTACAAAAGATCACCGGGCATGACTTTCCAAATATAAAAGTTCACCGGGCATGACTTTCCCAATACAAAAGTTCACCGGGCATGACTTTCCCAATACAAAAGTTCACCGGGCATGACTTTCCCAATACAAAAGTTCACCGGGCATGACTTTCCCAATACAAAAGTTCACCGGGCATGACTTTCCCAGTACAAAAGTTCACCGGGCATGACTTTCCCAATACAAAAGTTCACCGGGCATGACTTTCCCAATACAAAAGTTCACCGGGCATGACTTTTCCCATACAAAAGTTCACCGGGCATGACTTTCCCAATACAAAAGTTCACCGGGCATGACTTTCCCAATACAAAAGTTCACCGGGCATGACTTTCCCAGTACAAAAGATCACCGGGCATGACTTTCCCAATACAAAAGTTCACCGGGCATAACTTTCCCAATACAAAAGTTCACCGGGATTGACTTTTCCCATACAAAAGTTCACCGGGCATGACTTTCCCAATACAAAAGTTCACCGGGCATGACTTTCCCAGTACAAAAGATCACCGGGCATGACTTTCCCAATACAAAAGTTGACCGGGCATGACTTTCCCAATACAAAAGTTCACCGGGATTGACTTTCCCATACAAAAGTTCACCGGGCATGACTTTCCCAATACAAAAGTTCACCGGGCATGACTTTTCCCATACAAAAGTTCACCGGGCATGACTTTCCCAATACAAAAGTTCACCGGGCATGACTTTCCCAGTACAAAAGATCACCGGGCATGACTTTTCCCATACAAAAGTTCACCGGGCATGACTTTCCCAATACAAAAGTTCACCGGGCATGACTTTCCTAGTACAAAAGATCACCGGGCATGACTTTCCAATACAAAAGTTCACCGGGCATGACTTTCCCAATACAAAAGTTCACCGGGCATGACTTTCCCAATACAAAAGTTCACCGGGCATGACTTTTCCCATACAAAAGTGGACCGGGCATGACTTTCCCAATACAAAAGTTCACCGGGCATGACTTTCCCAATACAAAAGTTCACCGGGCATGACTTTCCCAATACAAAAGTTCACCGGGCATGACTTTCCCAGTACAAAAGTTCACCGGGCATGACTTTTCCCCTACCAAAGGTCACCGGGCATGACTTTTCCCATACAAAAGTTCACCGGGCATGACTTTCCCAGTACAAAAGATCACCGGGCATGACTTTCCCAATACAAAAGTTCACCGGGCATGACTTTCCCAGTACAAAAGTTCACCGGGCATGACTTTCCCAGTACAAAAGATCACCGGGCATGACTTTCCCAATACTAAAGATCACCGGGCATGACTTTCCCAGTACAAAAGTTCACCGGGCATGACTTTCCCAGTACAAAAGATCACCGGGCATGACTTTCCCATACAAAAGTTCACCGGGCATGACTTTCCCAATACAAAAGTTCACCGGGCATGGCTTTCCCAGTACAAAAGATCACCGGGCATGACTTTCCCAATACAAAAGTTGACCGGGCATGACTTTCCCAATACAAAAGTTCACCGGGCATGACTTTCCCAGTACAAAAGTTCACCGGGCATGACTTTCCTAATACAAAAGTTGACCGGGCATGACTTTCCCAGTACAAAAGATCACCGGGCATGACTTTCCCAATACAAAAGTTCACCGGGCATGACTTTCCCAGTACAAAAGATCACCGGGCATGACTTTCCCAATACAAAAGTTGACCGGGCATGACTTTCCCAATACAAAAGTTGACCGGGCATGACTTTCCCAATACAAAAGTTCACCGGGCATGACTTTCCCAGTACAAAAGATCACCGGGCATGACTTTCCCAATACAAAAGTTCACCGGGCATGACTTTTCCCATACAAAAGTTGACCGGGCATGACTTTCCCAATTCAAAAGTTCACCGGGCATGACTTTCCCAATACAAGGGCATGACTTTCCCAATACAAAAGTTGACCGGGCATGACTTTCCCAATACAAAAGTTCACCGGGCATGACTTTTCCCATACAAAAGTTGACCGGGCATGACTTTCCCAATACAAAAGTTGACCGGGCATGACATTTCCCATACAAAAGTTCACCGGGCATGACTTTCCCAATACAAAAGTTGACCGGGCATGACTTTCCCAGTACAAAAGATCACCGGGCATGACTTTCCCAATACAAAAGTTCACCGGACATGACTTTCCAATACAAAAGTTCACCGGGCATGACTTTCCCAATACAAAAGTTCACCGGGCATGACTTTCCCAATACAAAAGTTCACCGGGCATGACTTTCCCAGTACAAAAGTTCACCGGGCATGACTTTCCCAATACAAAAGTTCAAAGGGCATGACTTTCCCAATACAAAAGTTCACCGGGCATGACTTTTCCCATACAAAAGTTCACCGGGCATGACTTTCCCAATACAAAAGTTCACCGGGCATGACTTTCCCAATACAAAAGTTCACCGGGCATGACTTTCCCAGTACAAAAGATCACCGGGCATGACTTTCCAAATATAAAAGTTCACCGGGCATGACTTTCCCAATACAAAAGTTCACCGGGCATGACTTTCCCAATACAAAAGTTCACCGGGCATGACTTTCCCAATACAAAAGTTCACCGGGCATGACTTTCCCAATACAAAAGTTCACCGGGCATGACTTTCCCAGTACAAAAGTTCACCGGGCATGACTTTCCCAATACAAAAGTTCACCGGGCATGACTTTCCCAATACAAAAGTTCACCGGGCATGACTTTTCCCATACAAAAGTTCACCGGGCATGACTTTCCCAATACAAAAGTTCACCGGGCATGACTTTCCCAATACAAAAGTTCACCGGGCATGACTTTCCCAGTACAAAAGATCACCGGGCATGACTTTCCCAATACAAAAGTTCACCGGGCATAACTTTCCCAATACAAAAGTTCACCGGGCATGACTTTCCCAATACAAAAGTTCACCGGGCATGACTTTCCCAATACAAAAGTTCACCGGGCAGGACTTTCCCAATACAAAAGTTCACCGGTCATGACTTTCCCAATACAAAAGTTCACCGGGCATGACTTTCCCAGTACAAAAGATCACCGGGCATGACTTTCCCAATACAAAAGTTCACCGGGCATGACTTTCCCAATACAAAAGTTGACCGGGCATGACTTTCCCAATACAAAAGTTCACCGGGCATGACTTTCCCAATACAAAAGTTCACCGGGCATGACTTTCCCAATACAAAAGTTCACCGGGCATGACTTTTCCCATACAAAAGTTCACCGGGCATGACTTTTCCCATACAAAAGTTCACCGGGCATGACTTTCCCAATACAAAAGTTTACCGGGCATGACTTTCCCAATACAAAAGTTCACCGGGCATGACTTTTCCCATACAAAAGTTCACCGGACATGACTTTCCCAATGCAAAAGTTCACCGGGCATGACTTTCCCAGTACAAAAGTTCACCGGGCATGACTCTCCCAATACAAAAGTTCACAGGGCATGACTTTTCCCATACAAAAGTTCACCGGGCATGACTTTCCCAGTACAAAAGATCACCGGGCATGACTTTCCCAATACAAAAGTTCACCGGGCATGACTTTCCCAATACAAAAGTTGACCGGGCATGACTTTCCCAATACAAAAGTTCACCGGGCATGACTTTCCCAATACAAAAGTTCACCGGGCATGACTTTTCCCATACAAAAGTTGACCGGGCATGACTTTCCCAATACAAAAGTTCACCGGGCATGACTTTCCCAATACAAAAGTTCACAGGGCATGACTTTCCCAATACAAAAGTTCACCGGGCATGACTTTCCCAATACAAAAGTTCACCGGGCATGACTTTCCCAATACAAAAGTTCACCGGGCATGACTTTCCCAATACAAAACTTCACCGGGCATGACTTTCCCAGTACAAAAGATCACCGGGCATGACTTTTCCCATACAAAAGTTCACCGGGCATGACTTTCCCAGTACAAAAGATCACCGGGCATGACTTTCCCAATACAAAAGTTGACCGGGCATGACTTTCCCAATACAAAAGTTGACCGGGCATGACTTTCCCAATACAAAAGTTCACCGGGCATGACTTTCCCAGTACAAAAGATCACCGGGCATGACTTTCCCAATACAAAAGTTGACCGGGCATGACTTTTCCCATACAAAAGTTCACCGGGCATGACTTTTCCCATACAAAAGTTCACCGGGCATGACTTTCCCAGTACAAAAGATCACCGGGCATGACTTTTCCCATACAAAAGTTCACCGGGCATGACTTTCCCAGTACAAAAGATCACCGGGCATGACTTTCCCAATACAAAAGATCACCGGGCATGACTTTCCAAACACAAAAGTTGACCGGGCATGACTTTCCCAATACAAAAGTTCACCGGGCATGACTTTCCCAGTAGAAAAGTTCACCGGGCATGACTTTCCTAATACAAAAGTTGACCGGGCATGACTTTCCCAGTACAAAAGATCACCGGGCATGACTTCTCCCATACAAAAGTTCACCGGGCATGACTTTCCCAGTACAAAAGATCACCGGGCATGACTTTTCCCATACAAAAGTTCACCGGGCATGACTTTCCCAGTACAAAAGATCACCGGGCATGACTTTTCCCATACAAAAGTTCACCGGGCATGAATTTCCCAGTACAAAAGATCACCGGGCATGACTTTCCCAATACAAAAGTTGACCGGGCATGACTTTCCCAATACAAAAGTTGTCCGGGCATGACTTTCCCAATACAAAAGTTCACCGGGCATGACTTTCCCAATACAAAAGTTCACCGGGCATGACATTCCCAGTACAAAAGTTCACCGGGCATGACTTTCCCAATACAAAAGTTCACCGGGCATGACTTTCCCAATACAAAAGTTCACCGGGCATGACTTTCCCAGTACAAAAGATCACCGGGCATGACTTTCCCAATACAAAAGTTCACCGGGCATGACTTTTCCCATACAAAAGTTCACCGGGCATGACTTTCCCAATACAAAAGTTCACCGGGCATGACTTTCCCAGTTCACCGGGCATGACTTTCCCAGTTCACCGGGCATGACTTTCCCAATACAAAAGTTCACCGGGCATGACTTTCCCAGTACAAAAGTTCACCGGGCATGACTTTCCCAATACAAAAGTTCACCGGGCATGACTTTCCCAATCCAAAAGTTCACCGGGCATGACTTTCCCAGTACAAAAGTTCACCGGGCATGACTTTCCCAATACAAAAGTTCACCGGGCATGACTTTCCCAATACAAAAGTTGACCGGGCATGACTTTCCCAATACAAAAGTTCACCGGGCATGACTTTCCCATACAAAAGTTCACCGGGCATGACTTTCCCAATACAAAAGTTCACCGGGCATGACTTTCCCAATACAAAAGTTGACCGGGCATGACTTTCCCAATACAAAAGTTGACCGGGCATGACTTTCCCAGTACAGAAGTTCACCGGGCATGACTTTCCCAATACAAAAGTTCACCGGGCATGACTTTCCCAGTACAAAAGTTCACCGGGCATGACTTTCCCAATACAAAAGTTCACCGGGCATGACTTTTCCATACAAAAGTTCACCGGGCATGACTTTCCCCAGTACAAAAGATCACCGGGCATGACTTTCCCAGTACAAAAGATCACCGGGCATGACTTTTCCCATACAAAAGTTGACCGGGCATGACTTTCCCAGTACAAAAGATCACCGGGCATGACTTTTCCCATACAAAAGTTAACCGGGCATGACTTTCCCAATACAAAAGTTGATCGGGCATGACTTTCCCAATACAAAAGTTCACCGGGCATGACTTTCCCAGTACAAAAGATCACCGGGCATGACTTTCCCAATACAAAAGTTCACCGGGCATGACTTTTCCCATACAAAAGTTCACCGGGCATGACTTTCCCAGTACAAAAGTTCACCGGGCATGACTTTCCCAGTACAAAAGTTCACCGGGCATGACTTTCCTAATACAAAAGTTGACCGGTCATGACTTTCACAGTACAAAAGATCACCGGGCATGACTTTTCCCATACAAAAGTTCACCGGGCATGACTTTCCCAATACAAAAGTTCACCGGGCATGACTTTCCCAATACAAAAGTTCACCGGGCATGACTTTCCCAATACAAAAGTTCACCGGGCATGACTTTCCCAATACAAAAGTTCACCGGGCATGACTTTCCCAATACAAAAGTTCACCGGGCATGACTTTCCCAATACAAAAGTTCACCGGGCATGACTTTCCCAGTACAAAAGATCACCGGGCATGACTTTCCCAATACAAAAGTTGACCGGGCATGACTTTCCAATACAAAAGTTCACCGGGCATGACTTTCCCAGTACAAAAGTTCACCGGGCATGACTTTCCTAATACAAAAGTTGACCGGGCATGACTTTCCCAGTACAAAAGATCACCGGGCATGACTTTTCCCATACAAAAGTTCACCGGGCATGACTTTCCCAATACAAAAGTTCACCGGTCATGACTTTCCCAATACAAAAGTTCACCGGTCATGACTTTCCCAATACAAAAGTTCACCGGGCATGTCTTTCCCAATACAAAAGTTCACCGAGCATGACTTTCCCAATACAAAAGTTCACCGGGCATGACTTTCCCAATACAAAAGTTCACCGGGCATGACTTTCCCAATACAAAAGATCACCGGGCATGACTTTCCCAATACAAAAGTTCACCGGGCATGACTTTTCCCATACAAAAGTTCACCGGGCATGACTTTCCCAATACAAAAGTTGACCGGGCATGACTTTCCCAGTACAAAAGATCACCGGGCATGACTTTATCAATACAAAAGTTGACGGGCATGACTTTTCCAATACAAAAGTTCACCGGGCATGACTTTCCCAATACAAAAGTTCACCGGGCATGACTTTCCCAATACAAAAGTTCACCGGGCATGACTTTCCCAATACAAAAGTTGACCGGGCATGACTTTCCCAGTACAAAAGTTGACCGGGCATGAATTTCCCAATACAAAAGTTCACCGGGCATGACTTTCCCAGTACAAAAGTTCACCGGGCATGACTTTCCTAATACAAAAGTTGACCGGGCATGACTTTCCCAGTACAAAAGATCACCGGGCATGACTTTTCCCATACAAAAGTTCACCGGGCATGACTTTCCCAGTACAAAAGATCACCGGGCATGACTTTCCCAATACAAAAGTTGACCGGGCATGACTTTCCCAATACAAAAGTTGACCGGGCATGACTTTCCCAATACAAAAGTTCACCGGGCATGACTTTCCCAGTACAAAAGTTCACCGGGCATGACTTTCCCAATACAAAAGTTCACCGTACATGACTTTCCCAATACAAAAGTTCACCGGGCATGACTTTCCCAGTACAAAAGATCACCGGACATGACTTTCCCAATACAAAAGTTCACCGGGCATGACTTTTCCCATACAAAAGTTCACCGGGCATGACTTTCCCAATACAAAAGTTCAACGGGCATGACTTTCCAGTACAAAAGTTCACCGGGCATGACTTTCCCAATACAAAAGTTCACCGGGCATGACTTTCCCAGTACAAAAGTTCACCGGGCATGACTTTCCCAATACAAAAGTTCACCGGGCATGACTTTCCCAATACAAAAGTTCACCGGGCATGACTTTCCCAGTACAAAAGTTCACCGGGCATGACTTTCCCAATACAATAGTTCACCGGGCATGACTTTCCCAATACAAAAGTTGACCGGGCATGACTTTCCCAATACAAAAGTTCACCGGGCATGACTTTCCCATACAAAAGTTCACCGGGCATGACTTTCCCAATACAAAAGTTCACCGGGCATGACTTTCCCAATACAAAAGTTCACCGGGCATGACTTTCCCAATACAAAAGTTGACCGGGCATGACTTTCCCAGTACAAAAGTTCACCGGGCATGACTTTCCCAATACAAAAGTTCACGGGCATGACTTTCCCAGTACAAAAGTTCACCGGGCATGACTTTTCCAATACAAAAGTTCACCGGGCATGACTTTTCCCATACAAAAGTTCACCGGGCATGACTTTCCCAGTACAAAAGATCACCGGGCATGACTTTCCCAGTACAAAAGATCACCGGGCATGATTTTCCCATACAAAAGTTGACCGGGCATGACTTTCCCAGTACAAAAGATCACCGGGCATGACTTTCCCAATACAAAAGTTGACCGGGCATGACTTTCCCAATACAAAAGTTCACCGGGCATGACTTTCCCAATACAAAAGTTCACCGGGCATGACTTTTCCCATACAAAAGTTCACCGGGCATGACTTTCCCAGTACAAAAGTTCACCGGGCATGACTTTCCTAATACAAAAGTTGACCGGGCATGACCTTCCCAGTACAAAAGATCACCGGGCATGACTTTTCCCATACAAAAGTTCACCGGGCATGACTTTCCCAATACAAAAGTTCACCGGGCATGACTTTCCCAATACAAAAGTTCACCGGGCATGACTTTCCAATACAAAAGTTCACCGGGCATGACTTTCCCAGTACAAAAGTTCACCGGGCATGACTTTCCTAATACAAAAGTTGACCGGGCATGACTTTCCCAGTACAAAAGATCACCGGGCATGACTTTTCCCATACAAAAGTTCACCGGGCATGACTTTCCCAATACAAAAGTTCACCGGGCATGACTTTCCCAATACAAAAGTTCACCGGGCATGACTTTCCCAATACAAAAGTTCACCGGGCATGACTTTCCCAATACAAAAGTTCACCGGGCATGACTTTCCCAATACAAAAGTTCACCGGGCATGACTTTCCCAATACAAAAGTTCACCGGGCATGACTTTCCCAATACAAAAGTTGACCGGGCATGACTTTCCCAGTACAAAAGATCACCGGGCATGACTTTCCCAATACAAAAGTTGACCGGGCATGACTTTCCCAATACAAAAGTTCACCGGGCATGACTTTCCCAGTACAAAAGTTCACCGGGCATGACTTTCCTAATACAAAAGTTGACCGGGCATGACTTTCCCAGCACAAAAGATCACCGGGCATGACTTTTCCCATACAAAAGTTTACCGGGCATGACTTTCCCAATACAAAAGTTCACCGGTCATGACTTTCCCAATACAAAAGTTCACCGGTCATGACTTTCCCAATACAAAAGTTCACCGGGCATGACTTTCCCAATACAAAAGTTCACCGGGCATGACTTTCCCAATACAAAAGTTCACCGGGCATGACTTTCCCAATACAAAAGTTCACCGGGCATGACTTTCCCAATACAAAAGATCACCGGGCATGACTTTCCCAATACAAAAGTTCACCGGGCATGACTTTTCCCATACAAAAGTTCACCGGGCATGACTTTCCCAATACTAAAGTTGACCGGGCATGACTTTCCCAGTACAAAAGATCACCGGGCATGACTTTCCCAATACAAAAGTTCACCGGGCATGACTTTTCCCATACAAAAGTTCACCGGGCATGACTTTCCCAATACAAAAGTTGACCGGGCATGACTTTCCCAGTACAAAAGTTGACCGGGCATGACTTTCCCAATACAAAAGTTCACCGGGCATGACTTTCCCAGTACAAAAGTTCACCGGGCATGACTTTCCTAATACAAAAGTTGACCGGGCATGACTTTCCCAGTACAAAAGATCACCGGGCATGACTTTTCCCATACAAAAGTTCACCGGGCATGACTTTCCCAGTACAAAAGATCACCGGGCATGACTTTCCCAATACAAAAGTTGACCGGGCATGACTTTCCCAATACAAAAGTTGACCGGGCATGACTTTCCCAATACAAAAGTTCACCGGGCATGACTTTCCCAGTACAAAAGTTCACCGGGCATGACTTTCCCAATACAAAAGTTCACCGTGCATGACTTTCCCAATACAAAAGTTCACCGGGCATGACTTTCCCAGTACAAAAGATCACCGGGCATGACTTTCCCAATACAAAAGTTCACCGGGCATGACTTTTCCCATACAAAAGTTCACCGGGCATGACTTTCCCAATACAAAAGTTCAACGGGCATGACTTTCCCAGTACAAAAGATCACCGGGCATGACTTTCCCAATACAAAAGTTCACCGGGCATGACTTTCCCAGTACAAAAGTTCACCGGGCATGACTTTCCCAATACAAAAGTTCACCGGGCATGACTTTCCCAATACAAAAGTTCACCGGGCATGACTTTCCCAGTACAAAAGTTCACCGGGCATGACTTTCCCAATACAATAGTTCACCGGGCATGAATTTCCCAATACAAAAGTTGACCGGGCATGACTTTCCAATACAAAAGTTCACCGGGCATGACTTTCCCATACAAAAGTTCACCGGGCATGACTTTCCCAATACAAAAGTTCACCGGGCATGACTTTCCCAATACAAAAGTTCACCGGGCATGACTTTCCCAATACAAAAGTTGACCGGGCATGACTTTCCCAGTACAAAAGTTCACCGGGCATGACTTTCCCAGTACAAAAGTTCACCGGGCATGATTTTCCCAATACAAAAGTTGACCGGGCATGACTTTCCCAGTACAAAAGTTCACCGGGCATGACTTTTCCAATACAAAAGTTCACCGGGCATGACTTTTCCCATACAAAAGTTCACCGGGCATGACTTTCCCAGTACAAAAGATCACCGGGCATGACTTTCCCAGTACAAAAGATCACCGGGCATGACTTTTCCCATACAAAAGTTGACCGGGCATGACATTCCCAGTACAAAAGATTACCGGGCATGACTTTTCCCATACATAAGTTCAGCGGGCATGACTTTCCCAATACAAAAGTTGACCGGGCATGACTTTCCCAATACAAAAGTTCACCGGGCATGACTTTCCTAGTACAAAAGATCACCGGGCATGACTTTCCCAATACAAAAGTTCACCGGGCATGACTTTTCCCATACAAAAGTTCACCGGGCATGACTTTCCCAGTACAAAAGTTCACCGGGCATGACTTTCCCAGTACAAAAGTTCACCGGGCATGACTTTCCTAATACAAAAGTTGACCGGGCATGACCTTCCCAGTACAAAAGATCACCGGGCATGACTTTTCCCATACAAAAGTTCACCGGGCATGACTTTCCCAATACAAAAGTTCACCGGGCATGACTTTCCCAATACAAAAGTTCACCGGGCATGACTTTCCCAATACAAAAAGTTCACCGGGCATGATTTTCCCAATACAAAAGTTCACCGGTCATGACTTTCCCAATTCAAAAGTTCACCGGGCATGACTTTCCCAATACAAAAGTTCACCGGGCATGACTTTCCCAATACAAAAGTTCACCGGGCATGACTTTCCCAGTACAAAAGATCACCGGCCATGACTTTCCCAATACAAAAGTTGACCGGGCATGACTTTCCCAGTACAAAAGATCACCGGGCATGACTTTCCCAATACAAAAGTTGACCGGGCATGACTTTCCCAATACAAAAGTTCACCGGGCATGACTTTCCCAGTACAAAAGTCAACGGGCAGACTTTCCTAATACAAAAGTTGACCGGGCATGACTTTCCCAGTACAAAAGATCACCGGGCATGACTTTTCCCATACAAAAGTTCACCGGGCATGACTTTCCCAATCCAAAAGTTCACCGGGCATGACTTTCCCAATACAAAGTTCACCGGGCATGACTTTCCCAATACAAAAGTTCACCGGGCATGACTTTCCCAATACAAAAGTTCACCGGGCATGACTTTCCCAATACAAAAGTTCACCGGGCATGACTTTCCCAATACAAAAGATCACCGGGCATGACTTTCCCAATACAAAGTTCACCGGGCATGACTTTTCCCATACAAAAGTTCACCGGGCATGACTTTCCCAATACAAAAGTTGACCGGGCATGACTTTCCCAGTACAAAAGATCACCGGGCATGACTTTCCCAATACAAAAGTTGACGGGCATGACTTTTCCAATACAAAAGTTCACCGGGCATGACTTTCCCAATACAAAAGTTCACCGGGCATGACTTTCCCAATACAAAAGTTCACCGGGCATGACTTTCCCAATACAAAAGTTCACCGGGCATGACTTTTCCAGTACAAAAGATCACCGGGCATTACTTTCCCAATACAAAAGTTCACCGGGCATGACTTTCCCAATACAAAAGTTCACCGGGCATGACTTTCCCAATACAAAAGTTCACCGGGCATGACTTTCACAATACAAAAGTTGACCGGGCATGACTTTCCTAATACAAAAGTTCACCGGAGATGACTTTTCCCATACAAAAGTTCACCGGGCATGGCTTTCCCAATACAAAAGTTCACCGGGCATGACTTTCCCAATACAAAAGATCACCGGGCATGACTTTCCCAATACAAAAGTTCACCGGGCATGACTTTTCCCATACAAATGTTCACCGGGCATGACTTTCCCAGTGCAAAAGATCACCGGGCATGACTTTCCCAATACAAAAGTTCACCGGGCATGACTTTCCCAATACAAAAGTTCACCGGGCATGACTTTCTCAATACAAAAGTTGACCGGGCATGACTTTTCCCATACAAAAGTTCACCGGGCATGACTTTCCCCAATACAAAAGATCACCGGGCATGACTTTCCCAATACAAAAGTTCACCAGGCATGACTTTCCCAATACAAAAGTTCACCGGGGCATGACTTTCCCAATACAAAAGTTGACCGGGCATGACTTTCCCAATACAAAAGTTCACCGGGCATGACTTTTCCCATACAAAAGTTCACCGGGCATGACTTTCCCAATACAAAAGTTGACCGGGCATGACTTTCCCAGTACAAAAGATCACCGGGCATGACTTTCCCAATACAAAAGTTCACCGGGCATGACATTCCCAATACAAAAGTTCACCGGGCATGACTTTCCCAATACAAAAGTTCACCGGGCATGACTTTCCCAATACAAAAGTTGACCGGGCATGACTTTCCCAATACAAAAGTTCACCGGGCATGACTTTCCCAATACAAAAGTTCACCGGGCATGACTTTCCCAATACAAAAGTTCACCGGGCATGACTTTCCCAATACAAAAGTTCACCGGGCATGACTTTCCCAGTACAAAAGTTCACCGGGCATGACTTTCCCAGTACAAAAGATCACCGGGCATGACTTTCCCAATACAAAAGTTGACCGGGCATGACTTTCCCAGTACAAAAGATCACCGGGCATGACTTTCCCAATACAAAAGTTCACCGGGCATGACTTTCCCAATACAAAAGTTCACCGGGCATGACTTTCCCAATACAAAAGTTCACCGGGCATGACTTTTCCCATACAAAAGTTCACCGGGGATGACTTTCCCAGTACAAAAGATCACCGGGCATGACTTTCCCAATACAAAAGTTGACCGGGCATGACTTTCCCAATACAAAAGTTCACCGGGCATGACTTTCCCAATACAAAAGTTCACCGGGCATGACTTTTCCCATACAAAAGTTCAGCGGGCATGACTTTCCCAATGCAAAAGTTCAACGGGCATGACTTTCCCAATACAAAAGTTCACCGGGCATGACTTTCCCAATACAAAGTTGACCGGGCATGACTTTCCCAGTACAAAAGTTCACCGGGCATGACTTTCCCAGTACAAAAGTTCACCGGGCATGACTTTCCCAATACAAAAGTTCACCGGGCATGACTTTCCCAATACAAAAGTTCACCGGGCATGACTTTCCCAATACAAAAGTTCACCGGGCATGACTTTCCCCAATACAAAAGTTCACCGGGCATGACTTTCCCAGTACAAAAGTTCACCGGGCATGACTTTCCCAATACAAAAGTTCACCGGGCATGACTTTCCCAATACAAAAGATCACCGGGCATGACTTTTCCCATACAAAAGTTCACCGGGCATGACTTTCCCAGTACAAAAGATCAACGGGCATGACTTTCCCAATACAAAAGTTCACCGGGCATGACTTTCCCAATACAAAAGTACACCGGGCATGACTTTCCCAATACAAAAGTTCACCGGGCATGACTTTCCCAATACAAAAGTTCACCGGGCATGACTTTCCCAATACAAAAGATCACCGGGCATGACTTTTCCCATACAAAAGTTCACCGGGCATGACTTTCCCAGTACAAAAGATCACCGGGCATGACTTTCCCAATACAAAAGTTCACCGGGTATGACTTTCCCAATACAAAAGTTCACCGGGCATGACTTTCCCCAATACAAAAGTTCACCGGGCATGACTTTCCCAGTACAAAAGATCACCGGGCATGACTTTCCCAATACAAAAGTTGACCGGGCATGACTTTCCCAATACAAAAGTTGACCGGGCATGACTTTCCCAATACAAAAGTTCACCGGGCATGACTTTCCCAATACAAAAGTTCACCGGGCATGACTTTCCCAGTACAAAAGTTCACCGGGCATGACTTTCCCAATACAAAAGTTGACCGGGCATGACTTTTCCCATACATAAGTTCTCCGGGCATGACTTTTCCCATACAAGAGTTCACCGGGCATGACTTTCCCAGTACAAAAGTTGACCGGGCATGACTTTCCCAGTACAAAAGTTCACCGGGCATGACTTTCCCAGTACAAAAGTTCACCGGGCATGACTTTCCCAATACAAAAGTTCACCGGGCATGACTTTCCCAATACAAAAGTTCACCGGGCATGACTTTCCCAATACAAAAGTTCACCGGGCATGACTTTCCCAATACAAAAGTTCACCGGGCATGACTTTCCCAGTACAAAAGTTCACCGGGCATGACTTTCCCAATACAAAAGTTCACCGGGCATGACTTTCCCAATACAAAAGATCACCGGGCATGACTTTTCCCATACAAAAGTTCACCGGGCATGACTTTCCCAGTACAAAAGATCAACGGGCATGACTTTCCCAATACAAAAGTTCACCGGGCATGACTTTCCCAATACAAAAGTACACCGGGCATGACTTTCCCAATACAAAAGTTCACCGGGCATGACTTTCCCAATACAAAAGTTCACCGGGCATGACTTTCCCAATACAAAAGATCACCGGGCATGACTTTTCCCATACAAAAGTTCACCGGGCATGACTTTCCCAGTACAAAAGATCACCGGGCATGACTTTCCAATACAAAAGTTCACCGGGTATGACTTTCCCAATACAAAAGTTCACCGGGCATGACTTTCCCAATACAAAAGTTCACCGGGCATGACTTCCCAGTACAAAAGATCACCGGGCATGACTTTCCCAATACAAAAGTTGACCGGGCATGACTTTCCCAATACAAAAGTTGACCGGGCATGACTTTCCCAATACAAAAGTTCACCGGGCATGACTTTCCCAATACAAAAGTTCACCGGGCATGACTTTCCCAGTACAAAAGTTCACCGGGCATGACTTTCCCAATACAAAAGTTGACCGGTCATGACTTTTCCCATACATAAGTTCTCCGGGCATGACTTTTCCCATACAAGAGTTCACCGGGCATGACTTTCCCAGTACAAAAGTTGACCGGGCATGACTTTCCCAATACAAAAGTTGACCGGGCATGACTTTTCCCATACAAAAGTTCACCGGGCATGACTTTCCCAGTACAAAAGATCACCGGGCATGACTTTCCCAATACAAAAGTTAACCGGGCATGACTTTCCCAATACAAAAGTTCACCGGGCATGACTTTCCCAATACAAAAGTTCACCGGGCATGACTTTCCCAATACAAAAGTTGACCGGGCATGACTTTTCCCATACAAAAGTTGACCGGGCATGACTTTCCCAATACAAAAGTTGACCGGGCATGACTTTCCCAATACAAAAGTTCACCGGGCATGACTTTCCCATACAAAAGTTCACCGGGCATGACTTTCCCAATACAAAAGTTCACCGGGCATGACTTTCCCAGTACAAAAGATCACCGGGCATGACTTTCCCAACACAAAAGTTGACCGGGCATGACTTTCCCAATACAAAAGTTCACCGGGCATGACTTTCCCAATACAAAAGTTCACCGGGCATGACTTTCCCAATACAAAAGTTCACCGGGCATGACTTTCCCAATACAAAAGATCACCGGGCATGACTTTCCCAATACAAAAGTTCACCGGGCATGACTTTTCCCATACAAAAGTTCACCGGGCATGACTTTTCCCATACAAAAGTTCACCGGGCATGACTTTTCCCATACAAAAGTTCACCGGGCATGACTTTCCCAATACAAAAGTTCACCGGGCATGACTTTCCCAATACAAAAGTTCACCGGGCATGACTTTCCCAATACAAAAGTTCACCGGGCATGACTTTCCCAATACAAAAGTTCACCGGGCATGACTTTCCCAATACAAAAGTTCACCGGGCATGACTTTCCCAATACAAAAGTTCACCGGGCATGACTTGCCCAATACAAAAGTTCACCGGGCATGACTTTTCCCATACAAAAGTTCACCGGGCATGAACTTTCCCAATACAAAAGTTCACCGGGCATGACTTTCCCAATACAAAAGATCACCGGGCATGACTTTCCCAATACAAAAGTTCACCGGGCATGACTTTTCCCATACAAAAGTTCACCGGGCATGACTTTCCCAATACAAAAGTTGACCGGGCATGACTTTCCCAATACAAAAGTTGACCGGGCATGACTTTTCCCATACAAAAGTTCACCGGGCATGACTTTCCCAGTACAAAAGATCAACGGGCATGACTTTCCCAATACAAAAGTTGACCGGGCATGACTTTCCCAATACAAAAGTTGACCGGGCATGACTTTCCCAATACAAAAGTTCACCGGGCATGACTTTCCCAATACAAAAGTTCACCGGGCATGACTTTCCCAATACAAAAGTTCACCGGGCATGACTTTCCCAATACAAAAGTTCACCGGGCATGACTTTCCCAATACAAAAGTTCACCCGGGCATGACTTTCCCAATACAAAAGTTCACCGGGCATGACTTTCCCAATACAAAAGTTCACCGGGCATGACTTTCCCAGTACAAAAGTTCACCGGGCATGACTTTCCCAATACAAAAGTTCACCGGGCATGACTTTCCCAATACAAAAGTTCACCGGGCATGACTTTCCCAGTACAAAAGATCACAGGGCATGATTTTCCCAGTACAAAAGATCACCGGGCATGACTTTCCCAATACAAAAGTTCACAGGACATGACATTCCCAATACAAAAGTTGACCGGGCATGACTTTCCTAATACAAAAGTTGACCGGGCATGACTTTCCCAGTACAAAAGATCACCGGGCATGACTTTCCCAATACAAAAGTTCACCGGGCATGACTTTCCCAGTACAAAAGATCACCGGGCATGACTTTCCCAATACAAAAGTTGACCGGGCATGACTTTCCCAATACAAAAGTTGACCGGGCATGACTTTCCCAATACAAAAGTTCACCGGGCATGACTTTCCCAGTACAAAAGATCACCGGGCATGACTTTCCCAATACAAAAGCTCACCGGGCATGACTTTCCCAATACAAATGTTCACCGGGCATGACTTTCCCAATACAAAAGTTGACCGGGCATGACTTTCCCAATACAAAAGTTGACCGGGCATGACTCTCCCAATACAAAAGTTCACCGGGCATGACTTTCCCAGTACAAAAGTTCACCGGGCATGACTTTCCCAATACAAAAGTCCACCGGGCATGACTTTCCCAATACAAAAGTTCACCGGGCATGACTTTCCCAGTACAAAAGATCACCGGGCATGACTTTCCCAATACAAAAGTTCACCGGGCATGACTTTCCCAATACAAAAGTTCACCGGGCATGACTTTCCCAGTACAAAAGTTCACCGGGCATGACTTTCCCAGTACAAAAGTTCACCGGGCATGACTTTTTCCATACAAAAGTTCACCGGGCATGACTTTCCCAGTACAAAAGATCACCGGGCATGACTTTCCCAATACAAAAGTTCACCGGGCATGACTTTCCCAGTACAAAAGATCACCGGGCATGACTTTCCCAATACAAAAGTTGACCGGGCATGACTTTCCCAATACAAAAGTTGACCGGGCATGACTTTCCCAATACAAAAGTTCACCGGGCATGACTTTCCCAGTACAAAAGTTCACCGGGCATGACTTTCCCAATACAAAAGTCCACCGGGCATGACTTTCCCAATACAAAAGTTCACCGGGCATGACATTCCCAGTACAAAAGATCACCGGGCATGACTTTCCCAATACAA
Source organism: Musca autumnalis (assembly GCF_047663935.1). Lineage (NCBI taxonomy): Eukaryota > Metazoa > Arthropoda > Insecta > Diptera > Muscidae > Musca > Musca autumnalis. Next base: position 20,420 of record NW_027411721.1, read on the forward strand.
AAGTTCACCGGGCATGACTTTCCCAATACAAAAGTTCACCGGGCATGACTTTCCCAGTACAAAAGTTCACCGGGCATGACTTTCCCAGTACAAAAGTTCACCGGGCATGACTTTTTCCATACAAAAGTTCACCGGGCATGACTTTCCCAGTACAAAAGATCACCGGGCATGACTTTCCCAATACAAAAGTTCACCGGGCATGACTTTTTCCATACAAAAGTTCACCGGGCATGACTTTCCCAGTACAAAAGATCACCGGGCATGACTTTCCCAATACAAAAGTTCACCGGGCATGACTTTCCCAATACAAAAGTTCACCGGGCATGACTTTCCCAATACAAAAGTTCACCGGGCATGACTTTTCCCATACAAAAGTTCACCGGGCATGACTTTCCCAGTACAAAAGATCACCGGGCATGACTTTCCCAATACAAAAGTTGACCGGGCATGACTTTCCCAATACAAAAGTTCACCGGGCATGACATTCCCAATACAAAAGTTCACCGGGCATGACTTTTCCCATACAAAAGTTCGCCGGCCATGACTTTCCCAATACAAAAGTTCACCGGGCATGACTTTCCCAATACAAAAGTTCACCGGGCATGACTTTCCCAATACAAAAGTTCACCGGGCATGACTTTCCCAATACAAAAGTTCACCGGGCATGACTTTCCCAATACAAAAGTTCACCGGGCATGACTTTCCCAATACAAAAGTTGACCGGGCATGACTTTCCCAATACAAAAGTTCACCGGGCATGACTTTTTCCCATACAAAAGTTCACCGGGCATGACTTTTCCCATACAAAAGTTCACCGGGCATGACTTTCCTAATACAAAAGTTGACCGGGCATGACTTTCCCAATACAAAAGTTCACCGGGCATGACTTTTCCCATACAAAAGTTGACCGGGCATGACTTTCCCAATACAAAAGTTCACCGGGCATGACTTTCCCAATACAAAAGTTCACCGGGCATGACTTTCCCAATACAAAAGTTCACCGGGCATGACTTTCCCAATACAAAAGTTCACCGGGCATGACTTTCCCAATACAAAAGTTCACCGGGCATGACTTTCCCAGTACAAAAGTTCACCGGGCATGACTTTCCCAATACAAAAGTTGACCGGGCATGACTTTCCCAGTACAAAAGATCACCGGGCATGACTTTCCCAATACAAAAGTTCACCGGGCATGACTTTCCCAATACAAAAGTTCACCGGGCATGACTTTCCCAGTACAAAAGATCACCGGGCATGACTTTTTCCATACAAAAGTTCACCGGGCATGACTTTCCCAGTACAAAAGATCACCGGGCATGACTTTCCCAATACAAAAGTTCACCGGGCATGACTTTCCCAATACAAAGTTCACCGGGCATGACTTTCCCAATACAAAAGTTCACCGGGCATGACTTTTCCCATACAAAAGTTCACCGGGCATGACTTTCCCAGTACAAAAGATCACCGGGCATGACTTTCCCAATACAAAAGTTGACCGGGCATGACTTTCCCATACAAAAGTTCTCCGGGCATGACTTTCCCAATACAAAAGTTCACCGGGCATGACTTTTCCCATACAAAAGTTCACCGGACATGACTTTCCCAATACAAAAGTTCACCGGGCATGACTTTCCCAATACAAAAGTTGACCGGGCATGACTTTCCCAATACAAAAGTTGACCGGGCATGACTTTCCCAGTACAAAAGTTCACCGGGCATGACTTTCCCAGTACAAAAGTTCACCGGGCATGACTTTCCCAATACAAAAGTTCACCGGGCATGACTTTCCCAATACAACAGTTCACCGGGCATGACTTTCCCAATACAAATGTTCACCGGGCATGACTTTCCCAATACAAAAGTTGACCGGGCATGACTTTCCCAATACAAAAGTTCACCGGGCATGACTTTTCCCATACAAAAGTTCACCGGGCATGACTTTTCCCATACAAAAGTTCACCGGGCATGACTTTCCTAATACAAAAGTTGACCGGGCAAGACTTTCCCAATACAAAAGTTCACCGGGCATGACTTTTCCCATACAAAAGTTGACCGGGCATGACTTTCCCAATACAAAAGTTCACCGGGCATGACTTTCCCAATACAAAAGTTCACCGGGCATGACTTTACCCATACAAAAGTTCACCGGGCATGACTTTCCCAATACAAAAGTTCACCGGGCATGACTTTCCCAATACAAAAGTTCACCGGGCATGACTTTCCCAGTACAAAAGTTCACCGGGCATGACTTTCCCAATACAAAAGTTGACCGGCCATGACTTTCCCAGTACAAAAGATCACCGGGCATGACTTTTCCCATACAAAAGTTCACCGGGCATGACTTTCCCAATACAAAAGTTCACCGGGCATGACTTTCCCAGTACAAAAGTTCACCGGGCATGACTTTCCCATACAAAGTTCACCGGGCATGACTTTCCCAATACAAAAGTTCACCGGGCATGACTTTCCCAATACAAAAGTTCACCGGGCATGACTTTCCCAATACAAAAGTTCACCGGGCATGACTTTCCCAATACAAAAGTTCACCGGGCATGACTTTCCCAATACAAAAGTTCACCGGGCATGACTTTCCCAATACAAAAGTTCACCGGGCATGACTTTCCCAGTACAAAAGTTCACCGGGCATGACTTTCCCAATACAAAAGTTCACCGGGCATGACTTTCCCAATACAAAAGTTCACCGGGCATGACTTTCCCAATACAAAAGTTCACCGGGCATGACTTTCCCAGTACAAAAGTTCACCGGGCATGACTTTCCCAATACAAAAGTTGACCGGGCATGACTTTCCCAGTACAAAAGATCACCGGGCATGACTTTTCCCATACAAAAGTTCACCGGGCATGATTTTCCCAGTACAAAAGATCACCGGGCATGACTTTCCCAATACAAAAGTTCACCGGGCATGACTTTCCCAATACAAAAGTTGACCGGGCATGACTTTCCCAATACAAAAGTTCACCGGGCATGACTTTCCCAATACAAAAGTTCACCGGGCATGACTTTCCCAATACAAAAGTTCACCGGGCATGACTTTCCCAGTACAAAAGTTCACCGGGCATGACTTTCCCAATACAAAAGTTCACCGGGCATGACTTTCCCAATACAAAAGTTGACCGGGCATGACTTTCCCAATACAAAAGTTCACCGGGCATGACTTTTCCCATACAAAAGTTCACCGGGCATGACTTTTCCCATACAAAAGTTCACCGGGCATGACTTTCCTAATACAAAAGTTGACCGGGCATGACTTTCCCAATACAAAAGTTCACCGGGCATGACTTTTCCCATACAAAAGTTGACCGGGCATGACTTTCCCAATACAAAAGTTCACCGGGCATGACTTTCCCAATACAAAAGTTCACCGGGCATGACTTTCCCAATACAAAAGTTCACCGGGCATGACTTTCCCAATACAAAAGTTCACCGGGCATGACTTTCCCAATACAAAAGTTCACCGGGCATGACTTTCCCAGTACAAAAGTTCACCGGGCATGACTTTCCCAATACAAAAGTTGACCGGGCATGACTTTCCCAGTACAAAAGATCACCGGGCATGACTTTCCCAATACAAAAGTTCACCGGGCATGACTTTCCCAATACAAAAGTTCACCGGGCATGACTTTCCCAGTACAAAAGATCACCGGGCATGACTTTTTCCATACAAAAGTTCACCGGGCATGACTTTCCCAGTACAAAAGATCACCGGGCATGACTTTCCCAATACAAAAGTTCACCGGGCATGACTTTCCCAATACAAAAGTTCACCGGGCATGACTTTCCCAATACAAAAGTTCACCGGGCATGACTTTTCCCATACAAAAGTTCACCGGGCATGACTTTCCCAGTACAAAAGATCACCGGGCATGACTTTCCCAATACAAAAGTTGACCGGGCATGACTTTCCCAATACAAAAGTTCTCCGGGCATGACTTTCCCAATACAAAAGTTCACCGGGCATGACTTTTCCCATACAAAAGTTCACCGGACATGACTTTCCCAATACAAAAGTTCACCGGGCATGACTTTCCCAATACAAAAGTTGACCGGGCATGACTTTCCCAATACAAAAGTTGACCGGGCATGACTTTCCCAGTACAAAAGTTCACCGGGCATGACTTTCCCAGTACAAAAGTTCACCGGGCATGACTTTCCCAATACAAAAGTTCACCGGGCATGACTTTCCCAATACAACAGTTCACCGGGCATGACTTTCCCAATACAAATGTTCACCGGGCATGACTTTCCCAATACAAAAGTTGACCGGGCATGACTTTCCCAATACAAAAGTTCACCGGGCATGACTTTTCCCATACAAAAGTTCACCGGGCATGACTTTCCTAATACAAAAGTTGACCGGGCAAGACTTTCCCAATACAAAAGTTCACCGGGCATGACTTTTCCCATACAAAAGTTGACCGGGCATGACTTTCCCAATACAAAAGTTCACCGGGCATGACTTTCCCAATACAAAAGTTCACCGGGCATGACTTTACCCATACAAAAGTTCACCGGGCATGACTTTCCCAATACAAAAGTTCACCGGGCATGACTTTCCCAATACAAAAGTTCACCGGGCATGACTTTCCCAGTACAAAAGTTCACCGGGCATGACTTTCCCAATACAAAAGTTGACCGGCCATGACTTTCCCAGTACAAAAGATCACCGGGCATGACTTTTCCCATACAAAAGTTCACCGGGCATGACTTTCCCAATACAAAAGTTCACCGGGCATGACTTTCCCAGTACAAAAGTTCACCGGGCATGACTTTCCCATACAAAGTTCACCGGGCATGACTTTCCCAATACAAAAGTTCACCGGGCATGACTTTCCCAATACAAAAGTTCACCGGGCATGACTTTCCCAGTACAAAAGTTCACCGGGCATGACTTTCCCAATACAAAAGTTCACCGGGCATGACTTTCCCAATACAAAAGTTCACCGGGCATGACTTTCCCAATACAAAAGTTCACCGGGCATGACTTTTCCCATACAAAAGTTGACCGGGCATGACTTTCCCAATACAAAAGTTCACCGGGCATGACTTTCCCAATACAAAAGTTCACCGGGCATGACTTTACCCATACAAAAGTTCACCGGGCATGACTTTCCCAATACAAAAGTTCACCGGGCATGACTTTCCCAATACAAAAGTTCACCGGGCATGACTTTCCCAGTACAAAAGTTCACCGGGCATGACTTTCCCAATACAAAAGTTGACCGGCCATGACTTTCCCAGTACAAAAGATCACCGGGCATGACTTTTCCCATACAAAAGTTCACCGGGCATGACTTTCCCAATACAAAAGTTCACCGGGCATGACTTTCCCAGTACAAAAGTTCACCGGGCATGACTTTCCCATACAAAGTTCACCGGGCATGACTTTCCCAATACAAAAGTTCACCGGGCATGACTTTCCCAATACAAAAGTTCACCGGGCATGACTTTCCCAATACAAAAGTTCACCGGGCACCGGGCATGACTTTCCCAATACAAAAGTTCACCGGGCATGACTTTCCCAATACAAAAGTTCACCGGGCATGACTTTCCCAATACAAAAGTTCACCGGGCATGACTTTCCCAATACAAAAGTTCACCGGGCATGACTTTCCCAGTACAAAAGTTCACGGGCATGACTTTCCCAATACAAAAGTTCACCGGGCATGACTTTCCCAATACAAAAGTTCACCGGGCATGACTTTCCCAATACAAAAGTTCACCGGGCATGACTTTCCCAATACAAAAGTTGACCGGGCATGACTTTCCCAGTACAAAAGATCACCGGGCATGACTTTTCCCATACAAAAGTTCACCGGGCATGACTTTCCCAGTACAAAAGATCACCGGGCATGACTTTCCCAATACAAAAGTTCACCGGGCATGACTTTCCCAATACAAAAGTTGACCGGGCATGACTTTCCCAATACAAAAGTTCAACGGTCATGACTTTCCCAATACAAAAGTTCACCGGGCATGACTTTCCCAATACAAAAGTTCACCGGGCATGACTTTCCCAGTACAAAAGTTCACCGGGCATGACTTTCCCAATACAAAAGTTCACCGGGCATGACTTTCCCAATACAAAAGTTCACCGGGCATGACTTTCCCAATACAAAAGTTCACCGGGCATGACTTTCCCAGTACAAAAGATCACCGGGCATGACTTTCCCAATACAAAAGTTTACCGGGCATGACTTTCCCAGTAAGTTGACCGGGCATGACTTTCCCAATACAAAAGTTCACCGGGCATGACTTTCCCAATACAAAAGTTCACCGGGCATGACTTTCCCAATACAAAAGTTCACCGGGCATGACTTTCCCAATACAAAAGTTCACCGGGCATGACTTTCCCAGTACAAAAGATCACCGGGCATGACTTTCCCAATACAAAATTTGACCGGGCATGACTTTCCCAGTACAAATGTTGACCGGGCATGACTTTCCCAATACAAAAGTTCACCGGGCATGACTTTCCCAATACAAAAGTTCACCGGGCATGACTTTCCCAGTACAAAAGATCACCGGGCATGACTTTCCCAATACAAAAGTTAACCGGGCATGACTTTCCCAATACAAAAGTTCACCGGGCATGACTTTCCCAATACAAAAGTTCACCGAGCATGACTTTCCCAGTACAAAAGTTCACCGGGCATGACTTTCCCAATACAAAAGTTCACCGGGCATGACTTTCCCAATACAAAAGTTCACCGGGCATGACTTTTCCCATACAAAAGTTCACCGGGCATGACTTTTCCCATACAAAAGTTCACCGGGCATGACTTTCCCAGTACAAAAGATCACCGCGCATGACTTTTCCCATACAAAAGTTCACCGGGCATGACTTTCCCAGTACAAAAGATCCCCGGGCATGACTTTCCCAATACAAAAGTTCACTGGGCATGACTTTCCCAGTACAAAAGATCACCGGGCATGACTTTCCCAATACAAAAGTTCACCGGGCATGACTTTCCCAATACAAAAGTTCACCGGGCATGACTTTCCCAATACAAAAGTTCACCGGGCATGACTTTCCCAGTACAAAAGATCACCGGGCATGACTTTCCCAATACAAAAGTTGACCGGGCATGACTTTCCCAGTACAAAAGTTCACCGGGCATGACTTTCCCAATACAAAAGTTCACCGGGCATGACTTTCCCAATACAAAAGTTCACCGGGCATGACTTTCCCAATACAAAAGTTGACCGGGCATGACTTTCCCAATACAAAAGTTCACCGGGCATGACTTTTCCCATACAAAAGTTGACCGGGCATGACTTTCCCAATACAAAAGTTCACCGGGCATGACTTTCCCAATACAAAAGTTCACCGGGCATGACTTTCCCAATACAAAAGTTCACCGGGCATGACTTTCCCAATACAAAAATTCACCGGGCATGACTTTCCCAATACAAAAGTTCACCGGGCATGACTTTCCCAGTACAAAAGTTCACCGGGCATGACGTTCCCAATACAAAAGTTGACCGGGCATGACTTTCCCAGTACAAAAGATCACCGGGCATGACTTTTCCCATACAAAAGTTCACCGGGCATGACTTTCCCAATACAAAAGTTCACCGGGCATGACTTTCCCAGTACAAAAGTTCACCGGGCATGAATTTCCCATACAAAGTTCACCGGGCATGACTTTCCCAATACAAAAGTTCACCGGGCATGACTTTCCCAATACAAAAGTTCACCGGGCATGACTTTTCCCATACAAAAGTTCACCGGGCATGACTTTTCCCATACAAAAGTTCACCGGGCATGACTTTCCCAGTACAAAAGATCACCGCGCATGACTTTTCCCATACAAAAGTTCACCGGGCATGACTTTCCCAGTACAAAAGATCCCCGGGCATGACTTTCCCAATACAAAAGTTCACTGGGCATGACTTTCCCAGTACAAAAGATCACCGGGCATGACTTTCCCAATACAAAAGTTCACCGGGCATGACTTTCCCAATACAAAAGTTCACCGGGCATGACTTTCCCAATACAAAAGTTCACCGGGCATGACTTTCCCAGTACAAAAGATCACCGGGCATGACTTTCCCAATACAAAAGTTGACCGGGCATGACTTTCCCAGTACAAAAGTTCACCGGGCATGACTTTCCCAATACAAAAGTTCACCGGGCATGACTTTCCCAATACAAAAGTTCACCGGGCATGACTTTCCCAATACAAAAGTTGACCGGGCATGACTTTCCCAATACAAAAGTTCACCGGGCATGACTTTTCCCATACAAAAGTTGACCGGGCATGACTTTCCCAATACAAAAGTTCACCGGGCATGACTTTCCCAATACAAAAGTTCACCGGGCATGACTTTCCCAATACAAAAGTTCACCGGGCATGACTTTCCCAATACAAAAGTTCACCGGGCATGACTTTCCCAATACAAAAGTTCACCGGGCATGACTTTCCCAGTACAAAAGTTCACCGGGCATGACGTTCCCAATACAAAAGTTGACCGGGCATGACTTTCCCAGTACAAAAGATCACCGGGCATGACTTTTCCCATACAAAAGTTCACCGGGCATGACTTTCCCAATACAAAAGTTCACCGGGCATGACTTTCCCAGTACAAAAGTTCACCGGGCATGAATTTCCCATACAAAGTTCACCGGGCATGACTTTCCCAATACAAAAGTTCACCGGGCATGACTTTCCCAATACAAAAGTTCACCAGGCATGACTTTCCCAATACAAAAGTTCACCGGGCATGACTTTCCCATACAAAGTTCACCGGGCATGACTTTCCCAATACAAAAGTTCACCGGGCATGACTTTCCCAATACAAAAGTTCACCGGGCATGACTTTCCCAATACAAAAGTTCACCGGGCATGACTTTCCCAATACAAAAGTTCACCGGGCATGACTTTCCCAATACAAAAGTTCACCGGGCATGACTTTCCCAATACAAAAGTTCACCGGGCATGACTTTCCCAGTACAAAAGTTCACCGGGCATGACTTTCCCAATACAAAAGTTCACCGGGCATGACTTTCCCAATACAAAAGTTCACCGGGCATGACTTTCCCAATACAAAAGTTCACCGGGCATGACTTTCCCAGTACAAAAGTTCACCGGGCATGACTTTCCCAATACAAAAGTTGACCGGGCATGACTTTCCCAGTACAAAAGATCACCGGGCATGACTTTTCCCATACAAAAGTTCACCGGGCATGACTTTCCCAGTACAAAAGATCACCGGGCATGACTTTCCCAATACAAAAGTTCACCGGGCATGACTTTCCCAATACAAAAGTTGACCGGGCATGACTTTCCCAATACAAAAGTTCACCGGGCATGACTTTCCCAATACAAAAGTTCACCGGGCATGACTTTCCCAGTACAAAAGATCACCGGGCATGACTTTCCCAATACAAAAGTTGACCGGGCATGACTTTCCCAGTACAAAAGTTCACCGGGCATGACTTTCCCAATACAAAAGTTCACCGGGCATGACTTTCCCAATACAAAAGTTCACCGGGCATGACTTTCCCAATACAAAAGTTGACCGGGCATGACTTTCCCAATACAAAAGTTCACCGGGCATGACTTTTCCCACACAAAAGTTGACCGGGCATGACTTTCCCAATACAAAAGTTGACCGGGCATGACTTTCCCAATACAAAAGTTCACCGGGCATGACTTTCCCAATACAAAAGTTCACCGGGCATGACTTTCCCAATACAAAAGTTCACCGGGCATGACTTTCCCAATACAAAAGTTCACCGGGCATGACTTTCCCAGTACAAAAGTTCACCGGGCATGACGTTCCCAATACAAAAGTTGACCGGGCATGACTTTCCCAGTACAAAAGATCACCGGGCATGACTTTTCCCATACAAAAGTTCACCGGGCATGACTTTCCCAATACAAAAGTTCACCGGGCATGACTTTCCCAGTACAAAAGTTCACCGGGCATGACTTTCCCATACAAAGTTCACCGGGCATGACTTTCCCAATACAAAAGTTCACCGGGCATGACTTTCCCAATACAAAAGTTCACCGGGCATGACTTTCCCAATACAAAAGTTCACCGGGCATGACTTTCCCATACAAAGTTCACCGGGCATGACTTTCCCAATACAAAAGTTCACCGGGCATGACTTTCCCAATACAAAAGTTCACCGGGCATGACTTTCCCAATACAAAAGTTCACCGGGCATGACTTTCCCAATACAAAAGTTCACCGGGCATGACTTTCCCAATACAAAAGTTCACCGGGCATGACTTTCCCAATACAAAAGTTCACCGGGCATGACTTTCCCAGTACAAAAGTTCACCGGGCATGACTTTCCCAATACAAAAGTTCACCGGGCATGACTTTGCCAATACAAAAGTTCACCGGGCATGACTTTCCCAATACAAAAGTTCACCGGGCATGACTTTCCCAGTACAAAAGTTCACCGGGCATGACTTTCCCAATACAAAAGTTGACCGGGCATGACTTTCCCAGTACAAAAGATCACCGGGCATGACTTTTCCCATACAAAAGTTCACCGGGCATGACTTTCCCAGTACAAAAGATCACCGGGCATGACTTTCCCAATACAAAAGTTCACCGGGCATGACTTTCCCAATACAAAAGTTGACCGGGCATGACTTTCCCAATACAAAAGTTCACCGGGCATGACTTTCCCAATACAAAAGTTCACCGGGCATGACTTTCCCAATACAAAAGTTCACCGGGCATGACTTTCCCAGTACAAAAGTTCACCGGGCATGACTTTCCCTATACAAAAGTTCACCGGGCATGACTTTCCCAATACAAGAGTTCACCGGGCATGACTTTCCCAATACAAAAGTTCACCGGGCATGACTTTCCCAGTACAAAAGATCACCGGGCATGACTTTCCCAATACAAAAGTTGACCGGGCATGACTTTTCCAGTACAAAAGTTCACCGGGCATGACTTTCCCAATACAAAAGTTCACCGGGCATGACTTTCCCAATACAAAAGTTCACCGGGCATGACTTTCCCAATACAAAAGTTCACCGGGCATGACTTTCCCAATACAAAAGTTCACCGGGCATGACTTTCCCAGTACAAAAGGTCACCGGGCATGACTTTCCCAATACAAAATTTGACCGGGCATGACTTTCCCAGTACAAATGTTGACCGGGCATGACTTTCCCAATACAAAAGTTAACCGGGCATGACTTTCCCAATACAAAAGTTCACCGGGCATGACTTTCCCAGTACAAAAGATCACCGGGCATGACTTTCCCAATACAAAAGTTAACCGGGCATGACTTTCCCAATACAAAAGTTCACCGGGCATGACTTTCCCAATACAAAAGTTCACCGGGCATGACTTTCCCAGTACAAAAGTTCACCGGGCATGACTTTCCCAATACAAAAGTTCACCGGGCATGACTTTCCCAATACAAAAGTTCACCGGGCATGACTTTTCCCATACAAAAGTTCACCGGGCATGACTTTTCCCATACAAAAGTTCACCGGGCATGACTTTCCCAATACAAAAGATCACCGCGCATGACTTTTCCCATACAAAAGTTCACCGGGCATGACTTTCCCAGTACAAAAGATCCCCGGGCATGACTTTCCCAATACAAAAGTTCACTGGGCATGACTTTCCCAGTACAAAAGATCACCGGGCATGACTTTCCCAATACAAAAGTTCACCGGGCATGACTTTCCCAATACAAAAGTTCACCGGGCATGACTTTCCCAATACAAAAGTTCACCGGGCATGACTTTTCCCATACAAAAGTTGACCGGGCATGACTTTCCCAATACAAAAGATCACCGGGCATGACTTTCCCAATACAAAAGTTCACCGGGCATGACTTTCCTAATACAAAAGTTCACCGGGCATGACTTTCCCAATACAAAAGTTCACCGCGCATGACTTTTCATATACAAAAGTTCACCGGGCATGACTTTCCCAGTACAAAAGATCCCCGGGCATGACTTTCCCAATACAAAAGTTCACTGGGCATGACTTTCCCAGTACAAAAGTTCACCGGGCATGACTTTCCCAATACAAAAGTTCACCGGGCATGACTTTCCCAATACAAAAGTTCACCGGGCATGACTTTCCCAATACAAAAGATCACCGGGCATGACTTTCCCAATACAAAAGTTCACCGGGCATGACTTTCCCAATACAAAAGTTCACCGGGCATGACTTTCCCAATACAAAAGATCACCGGGCATGACTTTTCCCATACAAAAGTTGACCGGGCATGACTTTCCCAATACAAAAGTTCACCGGGCATGACTTTCCCAGTACAAAAGTTCACCGGGCATGACTTTCCCAATACAAAAGTTCACCGGGCATGACTTTCCCAATACAAAAGTTCACCGGGCATGACTTTCCCAATACAAAAGTTCACCGGGCATGACTTTCCCAATACAAAAGTTCACCGGGCATGACTTTCCCAATACAAAAGTTCACCGGGCATGACTTTCCCAATACAAAAGTTCACCGGGCATGACTTTCCCAATACAAAAGTTGACCGGGCATGACTTTCCCAATACAAAAGTTCACCGGGCATGACTTTCCCAGTACAAAAGATCACCGGGCATGACTTTCCCAATACAAAAGTTCACCGGGCATGACTTTCCTAATACAAAAGTTGACCGGGCATGACTTTTCCCATACAAAAGTTGACCGGGCATGACTTTCCCAATACAAAAGTTCACCGGGCATGACTTTCCCAATACAAAAGTTCACCGGGCATGACTTTCCCAATACAAAAGTTCACCGGGCATGACTTTCCCCAATACAAAAGTTCACCGGGCATGACTTTCCCAGTACAAAAGTTCACCGGGCATGACTTTCCCAATACAAAAGTTGACCGGGCATGACTTTCCCAGTACAAAAGATCACCGGGCATGACTTTTCCCATACAAAAGTTCACCGGGCATGACTTTCCCAATACAAAAGTTCACCGGGCATGACTTTTCCCATACAAAAGTTGACCGGGCATGACTTTCCCAATACAAAAGATCACCGGGCATGACTTTCCCAATACAAAAGTTCACCGGGCATGACTTTCCTAATACAAAAGTTCACCGGGCATGACTTTCCCAATACAAAAGTTCACCGCGCATGACTTTTCATATACAAAAGTTCACCGGGCATGACTTTCCCAGTACAAAAGATCCCCGGGCATGACTTTCCCAATACAAAAGTTCACTGGGCATGACTTTCCCAGTACAAAAGATCACCGGGCATGACTTTCCCAATACAAAAGTTCACCGGGCATGACTTTCCCAATACAAAAGTTCACCGGGCATGACTTTCCCAATACAAAAGTTCACCGGGCATGACTTTCCCAATACAAAAGTTCACCGGGCATGACTTTCCCAATACAAAAGATCACCGGGCATGACTTTCCCAATACAAAAGTTCACCGGGCATGACTTTCCCAATACAAAAGTTCACCGGGCATGACTTTCCCAATACAAAAGATCACCGGGCATGACTTTTCCCATACAAAAGTTGACCGGGCATGACTTTCCCAATACAAAAGTTCACCGGGCATGACTTTCCCAGTACAAAAGTTCACCGGGCATGACTTTCCCAATACAAAAGTTCACCGGGCATGACTTTCCCAATACAAAAGTTCACCGGGCATGACTTTCCCAATACAAAAGTTCACCGGGCATGACTTTCCCAATACAAAAGTTCACCGGGCATGACTTTCCCAATACAAAAGTTCACCGGGCATGACTTTCCCAATACAAAAGTTCACCGGGCATGACTTTCCCAATACAAAAGTTGACCGGGCATGACTTTCCCAATACAAAAGTTCACCGGGCATGACTTTCCCAGTACAAAAGATCACCGGGAATGACTTTCCCAATACAAAAGTTCACCGGGCATGACTTTCCCAGTACAAAAGATCACCGGGCATGACTTTCCCAATACAAAAGTTCACCGGGCATGACTTTCCCAATACAAAAGTTCACCGGGCATGACATTCCCAATACAAAAGTTGACCGGGCATGACTTTCCCAATACAAAAGTTCACCGGGCGTGACTTTCCCAATACAAAAGTTCACCGGGCATGACATTCCCAATACAAAAGTTCACCGGGCATGACTTTCCCAATACAAAAGTTCACCGGGCATGACTTTCCCAGTACAAAAGATCACCGGGCATGACTTTCCCAATACAAAAGTTGACCGGGCATGACTTTCCCAGTACAAAAGTTCACCGGGCATGACTTTCCCAGTACAAAAGATCACCGGGCATGACTTTCCCAATACAAAAGTTGACCGGGCATGACTTTCCCAGTACAAAAGTTCACCGGGCATGACTTTCCCAGTACAAAAGTTCACCGGGCATGACTTTTCCAATACAAAAGTTCACCGGGCATGACTTTCCCAATACAAAAGTTCACCGGGCATGACTTTCCCAATACAAAAGTTCACCGGGCATGACTTTCCCAGTACAAAAGTTCACCGAGCATGACTTTCCCAATACAAAAGTTCACCGGGCATGACTTTCCCAATACAAAAGTTCACCGGGCATGACTTTCCCAATACAAAAGTTCACCGGGCATGACTTTCCCAATACAAAAGTTCACCGGGCATGACTTTCCCAATACAAAAGTTCACCGGGCATGACTTTCCCAATACAAAAGTTCACCGGGCATGACTTTCCCAATACAAAAGTTCACCGGGCATGACTTTCCCAATACAAAAGTTCACCGGGCATGACTTTCCCAATACAAAAGTTCACCGGGCATGACTTTCCCAATACAAATTTCACCGGGCATGACTTTCCCAGTACAAAAGATCACCGGGCATGACTTTCCCAATACAAAAGTTCACCGGGCATGACTTTCCCAGTACAAAAGATCACCGGGCATGACTTTCCCAATACAAAAGTTCACCGGGCATGACTTTCCCAATACAAAAGTTCACCGGGCATGACATTCCCAATACAAAAGTTGACCGGGCATGACTTTCCCAATACAAAAGTTCACCGGGCGTGACTTTCCCAATACAAAAGTTCACCGGGCATGACATTCCCAATACAAAAGTTCACCGTGCACGACTTTCCCAATACAAAAGTTCACCGGGCATGACTTTCCCAGTACAAAAGATCACCGGGCATGACTTTCCCAATACAAAAGTTGACCGGGCATGACTTTCCCAGTACAAAAGTTCACCGGGCATGACTTTCCCAGTACAAAAGATCACCGGGCATGACTTTCCCAATACAAAAGTTGACCGGGCATGACTTTCCCAGTACAAAAGTTCACCGGGCATGACTTTCCCAGTACAAAAGTTCACCGGGCATGACTTTCCCAATACAAAAGTTCACCGGGCATGACTTTCCCAATACAAAAGTTCACCGGGCATGACTTTCCCAATACAAAAGTTCACCGGGCATGACTTTCCCAGTACAAAAGTTCACCGAGCATGACTTTCCCAATACAAAAGTTCACCGGGCATGACTTTCCCAATACAAAAGTTCACCGGGCATGACTTTCCCAATACAAAAGTTCACCGGGCATGACTTTCCCAATACAAAAGTTCACCGGGCATGACTTTCCCAATACAAAAGTTCACCGGGCATGACTTTCCCAATACAAAAGTTCACCGGGCATGACTTTCCCAATACAAAAGTTCACCGGGCATGACTTTCCCAATACAAAAGATCACCGGGCATGACTTTCCCAATACAAAAGTTGACCGTGCATGACTTTCCCAGTACAAAAGATCACCGGGCATGACTTTCCCAATACAAAAGTTGACCGGGCATGACTTTCCCAGTACAAAAGATCACCGGGCATGACTTTCCCAATACAAAAGTTGACCGGGCATGACTTTCCCAGTACAAAAGTTCACCGGGCATGACTTTCCCAGTACAAAAGATCACCGGGCATGACTTTCCCAATACAAAAGTTGACCGGGCATGACTTTCCCAATACAAAAGTTCACCGGGCATTAATTTCCCAATACAAAAGTTCACCGGGCATGACTTTCCCAATACAAAATTTAACGGGCATGACTTTCCCAGTACAAAAGTTCACCGGGCATGACTTTCCCAATACAAAAGTTCACCGGGCATGACTTTCCCAATACAAAAGTTCACCGGGCATGACTTTCCCAATACAAAAGTTCACCGGGCATGACTTTCCCAATACAAAAGTTCACCGGGCATGACTTTCCCAATACAAAAGTTCACCGGGCATGACTTTCCCAATACAAAAGTTCACCGGGCATGACTTTCCCAATACAAAAGTTCACCGGGCATGACTTTCCCAATACAAAAGTTGACCGGGCATGACTTTCCCAGTACAAAAGATCACCGGGCATGACTTTCCCAATACAAAAGATCACCGGGCATGACTTTCCCAATACAAAAGATCACCGGGCATGACTTTCCCAGTACAAAAGTTCACCGGGCATGACTTTCCCAATACAAAAGTTCACCGGGCATGACTTTCCCAATACAAAAGTTCACCGGGCATGACTTTCCCAATACAAAAGTTCACCGGGCATGACTTTCCCAATACAAAAGTTCACCGGGCATGACTTTCCCTATACAAAAGTTCACCGGGCATGACTTTCCCAATACAATAGTTCACCGGGCATGACTTTCCCAATACAAAAGTTCACCGGGCATGACTTTCCCAATACAAAAGTTCACCGGGCATGACTTTCCCCAATACAAAAGTTCACCGGGCATGACTTTCCCAATACAAAAGTTCACCGGGCATGACTTTCCCAATACAAAAGTTCACCGGGCATGACTTTCCCAGTACAAAAGTTCACCGGGCATGACTTTCCCAATACAAAAGTTCACCGGGCATGACTTTCCCAATACAAAAGTTCACCGGGCATGACTTTCCCAATACAAAAGTTCACCGGGCATGACTTTCCCAATACAAAAGTTCACCGGGCATGACTTTCCCAATACAAAAGTTCACCGGGCATGACTTTCCCAATACAAAAGTTCACCGGGCATGACTTTTCCCATACAAAAGTTCACCGGGCATGACTTTCCCAATACAAAAGTTCACCGGGCATGACTTTCCCAGTACAAAAGTTCACCGGGCATGACTTTCCCAATACAAAAGTTCACCGGGCATGACTTTCCCAGTACAAAAGTTCACCGGGCATGACTTTCCCAATACAAAAGTTGACCGGGCATGACTTTCCCAGTACAAATGTTCACCGGGCATGACTTTCCCAATACAAAAGTTGACCGGGCATGACTTTCCCAGTACAAAAGTTCAACGGGCATGACTTTCCCAATACAAAAGTTCACCGGGCATGACTTTCCCAATACAAAAGTTCACCGGGCATGACTTTCCCAATGCAAAAGTTGACCGGGCATGACTTTCCCAATACAAAAGTTGACCGGGCATGACTTTCCCAGTACAAAAGTTCACCGGGCATGACTTTCCCCAATACAAAAGTTCACCGTGCATGACTTTCCCAATACAAAAGTTCACCGGGCATGACTTTCCCAATACAAAAGTTGACCGGGCATGACTTTCCCAGTACAAAAGATCACCGGGCATGACTTTCCCAATACAAAAGTTGACCGGGCATGACTTTCCCAGTACAAATGTTCACCGGGCATGACTTTCCCAATACAAAAGTTGACCGGGCATGACTTTCCCAGTACAAAAGTTCAACGGGCATGACTTTCCCAATACAAAAGTTCACCGGGCATGACTTTCCCAATACAAAAGTTCACCGGGCATGACTTTCCCAATGCAAAAGTTGACCGGGCATGACTTTCCCAATACAAAAGTTGACCGGGCATGACTTTCCCAGTACAAAAGTTCACCGGGCATGACTTTCCCAATACAAAAGTTCACCGGGCATGACTTTCCCAATACAAAAGTTCACCGGGCATGACTTTCCCAATACAAAAGTTCACCGGGCATGACTTTCCCAGTACAAAAGTTCACCGGGCATGACTTTCCCAATACAAAAGTTGACCGGGCATGACTTTCCCAGTACAAATGTTCACCGGGCATGACTTTCCCAATACAAAAGTTGACCGGGCATGACTTTCCCAGTACAAAAGTTCAACGGGCATGACTTTCCCAATACAAAAGTTCACCGGGCATGACTTTCCCAATACAAAAGTTCACCGGGCATGACTTTCCCAATGCAAAAGTTGACCGGGCATGACTTTCCCAATACAAAAGTTGACCGGGCATGACTTTCCCAGTACAAAAGTTCACCGGGCATGACTTTCCCAATACAAAAGTTCACCGGGCATGACTTTCCCAATACAAAAGTTCACCGGGCATGACTTTCCCAATACAAAAGTTGACCGGGCATGACTTTCCCAGTACAAAAGTTCACCGGGCATGACTTTCCCAATACAAAAGTTCACCGGGCATGACTTTCCCAATACAAAAGTTCACCGGGCATGACTTTCCCAATACAAAAGTTGACCGGGCATGACTTTCCCAGTACAAAAGTTCACCGGGCATGACTTTCCCAATACAAAAGTTCACCGGGCATGACTTTCCCAGTACAAAAGTTCACCGGGCATGACTTTCCTAATACAAAAGTTGACCGGGCATGACTTTCCCAGTACAAAAGATCACCGGGCATGACTTTCCCAATACAAAAGTTCACCGGGCATGACTTTCCCAATACAAAAGTTCACCGGGCATGACTTTCCCAGTACAAAAGATCACCGGGCATGACTTTCCCAATAAAAAAGTTGACCGGGCATGACTTTCCCAATACAAAAGTTCACCGGGCATGACTTTCCCAATACAAAAGTTGACCGGGCATGACTTTCCCAATACAAAAGTTCACCGGGCATGACTTTCTTAATACAAAAGTTGACCGGGCATGACTTTCCCAGTACAAAAGTTCACCGGGCATGACTTTCCCAATACAAAAGTTGACCGGGCATGACTTTCCCAATACAAAAGTTGACCGGGCATGACTTTCCCAATACAAAAGTTCACCGGGCATGACTTTCCCAATACAAAAGTTGACCGGGCATGACTTTCCCAATACAAAAGTTCACCGGGCGTGACTTTCCCAATACAAAAGATCACCGGGCATGACTTTCCCAATACAAAAGATCACCGGGCATGACTTTCCCAATACAAAAGTTCACCGGGCATGACTTTCCCAATACAAAAGTTCACCGGGCATGACTTTCCCAGTATAAAAATTGACCGGGCATGACTTTCCCAGTACAAAAGATCACCGGGCATGACTTTCCCAATACAAAAGATCACCGGGCATGACTTTCCCAATACAAAAGTTGACCGGGCATGACTTTCCCAATACAAAAGTTCACCGGGCATGACTTTCCCAGTACAAAAGTTCACCGGGCATGACTTTCCCAATACAAAAGTTGGCCGGGCATGACTTTCCCAGTACAAATGTTCACCGGGCATGACTTTCCCAATACAAAAGTTGACCGGGCATGACTTTCCCAGTACAAAAGTTCACCGGGCATGACTTTCCCAATACAAAAGTTCACCGGGCATGACTTTCCCAATACAAAAGTTCACCGGGCATGACTTTCCCAATACAAAAGTTGACCGGGCATGACTTTCCCAGTACAAAAGATCACCGGGCATGACTTTCCCAATACAAAAGTTCACCGGGCATGACTTTCCTAATACAAAAGTTGACCGGGCATGACTTTCCCAATACAAAAGTTCACCGGGCATGACTTTTCCCATACAAAAGTTCACCGGGCATGACTTTCCCAATACAAAAGTTCACCGGGCATGACTTTCCCAATACAAAAGTTGACCGGGCATGACTTTCCCAATACAAAAGTTGACCGGGCATGACTTTCCCAATACAAAAGTTCACCGGGCATGACTTTCCCAATACAAAAGTTCACCGGGCATGACTTTCCCAGTACAAAAGTTGACCGGGCATGACTTTCCCAGTACAAAAGATCACCGGGCATGACTTTCCCAATACAAAAGATCACCGGGCATGACTTTCCCAATACAAAAGTTCACCGGGCATGACTTTCCCAATACAAAAGTTCACCGGGCATGACTTTCCCAGTACAAAAGTTGACCGGGCATGACTTTCCCAGTACAAAAGAACACCGGGCATGACTTTCCCAATACAAAAGTTCACCGGGCATGACTTTCCCAGTACAAAAGATCACCGGGCATGACTTTCCCAATACAAAAGTTGACCGGGCATGACTTACCCAATACAAAAGTTCACCGGGCATGACTTTCCCAGAACAAAAGTTCACCGGGCATGACTTTCCTAATACAAAAGTTGACCGGGCATGACTTTCCCAGTACAAAAGATCACCGGGCATGACTTTCCCAATACAAAAGTTCACCGGGCATGACTTTTCCCATACAAAAGTTCACCGGGCATGACTTTCCCAATACAAAAGTTCACCGGGCATGACTTTCCCAATACAAAAGTTCACCGGGCATGACTTTCCCAATACAAAAGTTGACCGGGCATGACTTTCCCAATACAAAAGTTCACCGGGCATGACTTTCCCAATACAAAAGTTCACCGGGCATGACTTTCCCCAGTACAAAAGTTGACCGGGCATGACTTCCCCAGTACAAAAGATCACCGGGCATGAATTTCCCAATACAAAAGATCACCGGGCATGACTTTCCCAATACAAAAGTTCACCGGGCATGACTTTCCCAATACAAAAGTTCACCGGGCATGACTTTCCCAGTACAAAAGTTGACCGGGCATGACTTTCCCAGTACAAAAGATCACCGGGCATGACTTTCCCAATACAAAAGATCACCGGGCATGACTTTCCCAATACAAAAGTTGACCGGGCATGACTTTCCCAATACAAAAGTTCACCGGGCATGACTTTCCCAGTACAAAAGTTCACCGGGCATGACTTTCCCAATACAAAAGTTGACCGGGCATGACTTTCCCAGTACAAATGTTCACCGGGCATGACTTTCCCAATACAAAAGTTGACCGGGCATGACTTTCCCAGTACAAAAGTTCACCGGGCATGACTTTCCCAATACAAAAGTTCACCAGGCATGACTTTCCCAATACAAAAGTTCACCGGGCATGACTTTCCCAATACAAAAGTTGACCGGGCATGACTTTCCCAGTACAAAAGATCACCGGGCATGACTTTCCCAATACAAAAGTTCACCGGGCATGACTTTCCCAATACAAAAGTTCACCGGGCATGACTTTCCCAGTACAAAAGATCACCGGGCATGACTTTCCCAATACAAAAGTTCACCGGGCATGACTTTCCCAGTACAAAAGATCACCGGGCATGACTTTCCCAATACAAAAGTTCACCGGGCATGACTTTCCCAATACAAAAGTTCACCGGGCATGACTTTCCCAATACAAAAGTTCACCGGGCATGACTTTTCCCATACAAAAGTTCCCCGGGCATGACTTTCCCATACAAAAGTTCACCGGGCATGACTTTCCCAGTACAAAAGTTCACCGGGCATGACTTTCCAAAAGTTCACCTGGCATGACTTTCCCAATACAAAAGTTCACCGGGCATGACTTTTCCCATACAAAAGTTCCCCGGGCATGACTTTCCCATACAAAAGTTCACCGGGCATGACTTTCCCAGTACAAAAGTTCACCGGGCATGACTTTCCCAATACAAAAGTTCACCGGGCATGACTTTCCCAGTACAAAAGATCACCGGGCATGATTTTTCCCCATACAAAAGTTCACCGGGCATGACTTTCCCAGAACAAAAGTTCACCGGGCATGACTTTCCCAATACAAAAGTTCACCGGGCATGACTTTCCCAATACAAAAGTTCACCGGGCATGACTTTTCCCATACAAAAGTTCCCCGGGCATGACTTTCCCATACAAAAGTTCACCGGGCATGACTTTCCCAGTACAAAAGTTCACCGGGCATGACTTTCCCAATACAAAAGTTCACCGGGCATGACTTTCCCAGTACAAAAGATCACCGGGCATGACTTTCCCAGTACCAAAGATCACCGGGCATGACTTTCCCAGTACAAAAGTTGACCGGGCATGACTTTCCCAGTACAAAAGTACACCGGGCATGACTTTCCCAATACAAAAGTTGACCGGGCATGACTTTTCCCATACAAAAGTTCACCGGGCATGACTTTTCCCATGCAAAATTCACCGGGCATGACTTTCCCAATACAAAAGTTCACCGGGCATGACTTTCCCAGTACAAAAGATCACCGGGCATGACTTTCCCAATACAAAAGTTCACCGGGCATGACTTTCCCAATACAAAAGTTCACCGGGCATGACTTTCCCAATACAAAAGTTCACCGGGCATGACTTTCCCAATACAAAAGATCACCGGGCATGACTTTTCCCATACAAAAGTTCACCGGGCATGACTTTCCCAATACAAAAGTTCACCGGGCATGACTTTCCCAATACAAAAGTTCACCGGGCATGACTTTCCCAATACAAAAGTTCACCGGGCATGACTTTCCCAGTACAAAAGATCACCGGGCATGACTTTCCAATACAAAAGTTCACCGGGCATGACTTTCCCAATACAAAAGTTCACCGGGCATGACTTTCCCAGTACAAAAGATCACCGGGCATGACTTTCCCAATACAAAAGTTCACCGGGCATGACTTTCCCAATACAAAAGTTCACCGGGCATGACTTTCCCAATACAAAAGTTCACCAGGCATGACTTTCCCACAACAAAAGTTCACCGGGCATGACTTTCCCAATACAAAAGTTCACCGGGCATGACTTTCCCAATACAAAAGTTCACCGGGCATGACTTTCCCAATACAGAAGTTCACCGGGCATGACTTTCCCAATACAAAAGTTCACCGGGCATGACTTTCCCAATACAGAAGTTCACCGGGCATGACTTTCCCATACAAAAGTTCACCGGGCATGACTTTCCCAATACAAAAGTTCACCGGGCATGACTTTCCCAATACAAAAGTTCACCGGGCATGACTTTCCCAATACAAAAGTTCACCGGGCATGACTTTCCCAATACAAAAGTTCACCGGGCATGACTTTCCCAATACAAAAGTTCACCGGGCATGACTTTCCCAATACAAAAGTTCACCGGGCATGACTTTCCCAATACAAAAGATCACCGGGCATGACTTTTCCCATACAAAAGTTCACCGGGCATGACTTTCCCAATACAAAAGTTCACCGGGCATGACTTTCCCAATACAAAAGTTGACCGGGCATGACTTTTCCCATACAAAAGTTCACCGGGCATGACTTTCCCAATACAAAAGTTCACCGGGCATGACTTTCCCAATACAAAAGTTCACCGGGCATGACTTTCCCAATACAAAAATTGACCGGGCATGACTTTCCCAATACAAAAGTTCACCGGGCATGACTTTCCCAATACAAAAGATCACCGGGCATGACTTTCCCAATACAAAAGTTGACCGGGCATGACTTTCCCAGTACAAAAGATCACCGGGCATGACTTTCCCAATACTAAAGATCACCGGGCATGACTTTCCCAATACAAAAGTTGACCGGGCATGACTTTCCCAGTACAAAAGATCACCGGGCATGACTTTCCCAATACAAAAGTTCACCGGGCATGACTTTCCCAATACAAAAGTTCACCGGGCATGACTTTCCCAGTACAAAAGTTGACCGGGCATGACTTTCCCAGTACAAAAGTTCACCGGGCATGACTTTCCCAGTACAAAAGTTCACCGGGCATGACTTTCCCAATACAAAAGTTCACCGGACATGACTTTCCCAATACAAAAGTTCACCGGGCATGACTTTCCCAGTACAAAAGATCACCGGGCATGACTTTCCTAATACAAAAGTTGACCGGGCATGACTTTCCCAATACAAAAGTTCACCGGGCATGACTTTTCCCATACAAAAGTTGACCGGGCATGACTTTCCCAGTACAAAAGATCACCGGGCATGACTTTTCCCATACAAAAGTTCACCGGGCATGACTTTCCCAATACAAAAGTTCACCGGGCATGACTTTCCCAGTACAAAAGATCACCGGGCATAACTTTCCCAATACAAAAGTTGACCGGCCATGACTTTCCCATACAAAAGTTCACCGGGCATGACTTTTCCCATACAAGGGCATGACTTTTCCCATACAAAAGTTCACCGGGCATGACTTTCCCAATACAAAAGTTGACCGGGCATGACTTTCCCAGTACAAAAGTTCACCGGGCATGACTTTCCCAGTACAAAAGTTCACCGGGCATGACTTTTCCCATACAAAAGTTCACCGGGCATGGCTTTTCCCATACAAAAGTTCACCGGGCATGACTTTTCCCATACAAAAGTTGACCGGGCATGACTTTCCCAATACAAAAGTTCACCGGGCATGACTTTCCCAATACAAAAGTTCACCGGGCATGACTTTCCCAGTACAAAAGATCACCGGGCATGACTTTCCCAATACAAAAGTTCACCGGGCATGACTTTCCCAGTACAAAAGTTCACCGGGCATGACTTTCCCAATACAAAAGTTCACCGGGCATGACTTTTCCCATACAAAAGTTCACCGGGCATGACTTTCCCAATACAAAAGTTCACCGGGCATGACTTTCCCAGTACAAAAGATCACCGGGCATGACTTTTCCCATACAAAAGTTCACCGGGCATGACTTTTCCCATACAAAAGTTCACCGGGCATGACTTTTCCCATACAAAAGTTGACCGGGCATGACTTTCCCAGTACAAAAGATCACCGGGCATGACTTTCCCAATACAAAAGATCACCGGGCATGACTTTCCCAATACAAAATTGACCGGGCATGACTTTCCCAGTACAAAAGATCACCGGGCATGACTTTCCCAATACAAAAGTTGACCGGGCATGACTTTCCCAATACAAAAGTTCACCGGGCATGACTTTCCCAATACAAAAGTTGACCGGGCATGACTTTCCCAGTACAAAAGTTCACCGGGCATGACTTTCCCAATACAAAAGTTGATCGGGCATGACTTTCCCAATACAAAAGTTGACCGGGAATGACTTTCCCAATACAAAAGTTCACCGGGCATGACTTTTCCCATACAAAAGTTGACCGGGCATGACTTTCCCAGTACAAATAATCACCGGGCATGACTTTTCCCATACAAAAGTTCACCGGGCATGACTTTCCCAGTACAAAAGTTCACCGGGCATGACTTTTCCCATACAAAAGTTCACCGGGCATGACTTTCCCAGTACAAAAGTTCACCGGGCATGACTTTCCCAATACAAAAGTTCACCGGGCATGACTTTCCCAATACAAAAGATCACCGTTCATGACTTTCCCAATACAAAAGTTGACCGTTCATGACTTTCCCAATACAAAAGTTGACCGGGCATGACTTTCCCAATACAAAAGTTCACCGGGCATGACTTTCCCAGTACAAAAGTTCACCGGGCATGACTTTCCCAATACAAAAGTTGACCGGGCATGACTTTCCCAATACAAAAGTTGACCGGGCATGACTTTCCCAGTACAAATGTTCACCGGGCATGACTTTCCCAATACAAAAGTTCACCGGGCATGACTTTCCCAATACAAAAGTTCACCGGGAATGACTTTCCCAATAAAAAAGTTGACCGGGCATGACTTTCCCAGTACAAAAGATCACCGGGCATGACTTTCCCAATACAAAAGTTCACCGGGCATGACTTTCCCAATACAAAAGTTCACCGGGCATGACTTTCCCAGTACAAAAGATCACCGGGCATGACTTTCCCAATACAAAAGTTGACCGGGCATGACTTTCCCAATACAAAAGATGACCGGGCATGACTTTCCCAGTACAAAAGTTCACCGGGCATGACTTTCCTAATACAAAAGTTGACCGGGCATGACTTTCCCAGTACAAAAGATCACCGGGCATGACTTTCCCAATACAAAAGTTGACCGGGCATGACTTTCCCAGTACAAAAGATCACCGGGCATGACTTTCCCAATACAAAAGTTGACCGGGCATGACTTTCCCAATACAAAAGTTCACCGGGCATGACTTTCCCAATACAAAAGTTGACCGGGCATGACTTTCCCAGTACAAAAGTTCACCGGGCATGACTTTCCCAATACAAAAGTTGACCGGGCATGACTTTCCCAATACAAAAGATCACCGGGCATGACTTTTCCCATACAAAAGTTCACCGGGCATGACTTTTCCCATACAAAAGTTCACCGGGCATGACTTTCCCAGTACAAAAGTTCACCGGGCATGACTTTCCCAGTACAAAAGTTCATCGGGCATGACTTTCCCATACAAAAGTTCACCGGGCATGACTTTCCCAGTACAAAAGTTCACCGGGCATGACTTTCCCAATACAAAAGTTCACCGGGCATGACTTTCCCAGTACAAAAGATCACCGGGCATGACTTTCCCAGTACCAAAGATCACCGGGCATGACTTTCCCAGTACAAAAGTTGACCGGGCATGACTTTCCCAGTACAAAAGTTCACCGGGCATGATTTTCCCAATACAAAAGTTGACCGGGCATGACTTTTCCCATACAAAAGTTCACCGGGCATGACTTTTCCCATGCAAAAGTTCATCGGGCATGACTTTCCCAATACAAAAGTTCACCGGGCATGACTTTCCCAGTACAAAAGATCACCGGGCATGACTTTCCCAATACAAAAGTTCACCGGGCATGACTTTCCCAATACAAAAGTTCACCGGGCATGACTTTCCCAATACAAAAGTTCACCGGGCATGACTTTCCCAATACAAAAGATCACCGGGCATGACTTTCCCAATACAAAAGTTGACCGGGCATGACTTTCCCAGTACAAAAGATCACCGGGCATGACTTTCCCAATACAAAAGTTCACCGGACATGACTTTCCCAATACAAAAGTTCACCGGGCATGACTTTCCCAATACAAAAGTTCACCGGGCATGACTTTCCCAATACAAAAGTTCACCGGGCATGACTTTCCCAATACAAAAGTTCACCGGGCATGACTTTCCCAAAACAAAAGTTCACCGGGCATGACTTTCCCAATACAAAAGTTCCCCGGGCATGACTTTCCCAATACAAAAGTTCACCGGGCATGACTTTCCCAATACAGAAGTTCACCGGGCATGACTTTCCCATACAAAAGTTCACCGGGCATGACTTTCCCAATACAAAAGTTCACCGGGCATGACTTTCCCAATACAAAAGTTCACCGGGCATGACTTTCCCAATACAAAAGTTCACCGGGCATGACTTTCCCAATACAAAAGTTCACCGGGCATGACTTTCCCAATACAAAAGTTCACCGGGCATGACTTTCCCAATACAAAAGTTCACCGGGCATGACTTTCCCAATACAAAAGATCACCGGGCATGACTTTTCCCATACAAAAGTTCACCGGGCATGACTTTCCCAATACAAAAGTTCACCGGGCATGACTTTCCCAATACAAAAGTTGACCGGGCATGACTTTTCCCATACAAAAGTTCACCGGGCATGACTTTCCCAATACAAAAGTTCACCGGGCATGACTTTCCCAATACAAAAGTTCACCGGGCATGACTTTCCCAATACAAAAGTTGACCGGGCATGACTTTCCCAATACAAAAGTTCACCGGGCATGACTTTCCCAATACAAAAGATCACCGGGCATGACTTTCCCAATACAAAAGTTGACCGGGCATGACTTTCCCAGTACAAAAGATCACCGGGCATGACTTTCCCAATACTAAAGATCACCGGGCATGACTTTCCCAATACAAAAGTTGACCGGGCATGACTTTCCCAGTACAAAAGATCACCGGGCATGACTTTCCCAATACAAAAGTTCACCGGGCATGACTTTCCCAATACAAAAGTTCACCGGGCATGACTTTCCCAGTACAAAAGTTGACCGGGCATGACTTTCCCAGTACAAAAGTTCACCGGGCATGACTTTCCCAGTACAAAAGTTCACCGGGCATGACTTTCCCAATACAAAAGTTCACCGGGCATGACTTTCCCAATACAAAAGTTCACCGGGCATGACTTTCCCAGTACAAAAGATCACCGGGCATGACTTTCCTAATACAAAAGTTGACCGGGCATGACTTTCCCAATACAAAAGTTCACCGGGCATGACTTTTCCCATACAAAAGTTGACCGGGCATGACTTTCCCAGTACAAAAGATCACCGGGCATGACTTTTCCCATACAAAAGTTCACCGGGCATGACTTTCCCAATACAAAAGTTCACCGGGCATGACTTTCCCAGTACAAAAGATCACCGGGCATAACTTTCCCAATACAAAAGTTGACCGGGCATGACTTTCCCATACAAAAGTTCACCGGGCATGACTTTTCCCATACAAGGGCATGACTTTTCCCATACAAAAGTTCACCGGGCATGACTTTCCCAATACAAAAGTTGACCGGGCATGACTTTCCCAGTACAAAAGTTCACCGGGCATGACTTTCCCAGTACAAAAGTTCACCGGGCATGACTTTTCCCATACAAAAGTTCACCGGGCATGACTTTTCCCATACAAAAGTTCACCGGGCATGACTTTTCCCATACAAAAGTTGACCGGGCATGACTTTCCCAATACAAAAGTTCACCGGGCATGACTTTCCCAATACAAAAGTTCACCGGGCATGACTTTCCCAGTACAAAAGATCACCGGGCATGACTTTCCCAATACAAAAGTTCACCGGGCATGACTTTCCCAGTACAAAAGTTCACCGGGCATGACTTTCCCAATACAAAAGTTCACCGGGCATGACTTTTCCCATACAAAAGTTCACCGGGCATGACTTTCCCAATACAAAAGTTCACCGGGCATGACTTTTCCCATACAAAAGTTCACCGGGCATGACTTTCCCATACAAAAGTTCACCGGGCATGACTTTCCCAGTACAAAAGTTCACCGGGCATGACTTTCCCAATACAAAAGTTCACCGGGCATGACTTTCCCAGTACAAAAGATCACCGGGCATGACTTTCCCAGTACCAAAGATCACAGGGCATGACTTTCCCAGTACAAAAGTTGACCGGGCATGACTTTCCCAGTACAAAAGTTCACCGGGCATGACTTTCCCAATACAAAAGTTGACCGGGCATGTCTTTTCCCATACAAAAGTTCACCGGGCATGACTTTTCCCATGCAAAAGTTCACCGGGCATGACTTTCCCAATACAAAAGTTCACCGGGCATGACTTTCCCAGTACAAAAGATCACCGGGCATGACTTTCCCAGTACAAAAGTTCACCGGGCATGACTTTCCCAGTACAAAAGATCACCGGGCATGACTTTTCCCATGCAAAAGTTCACCGGGCATGACTTTCCCAGTACAAAAGTTCACCGGGCATGACTTTCCCAGTACAAAAGATCACCGGGCATGACTTTTCCCATACAAAAGTTCACCGGGCATGACTTTCCCAATACAAAAGTTCACCGGGCATGACTTTCCCAGTACAAAAGATCACCGGGCATGACTTTCCCAATACAAAAGTTGACCGGGCATGACTTTCCCAATTCAAAAGTTCACCGGGCATGACTTTCCCAATACAAAAGTTCACCGGGCATGACTTTTCCCATACAAAAGTTCACCGGGCATGACTTTCCCAGTACAAAAGATCACCGGGCATGACTTTTCCCATACAAAAGTTGACCGGGCATGACTTTCCCAATACAAAAGTTGACCGGGCATGACTTTCCCAATACAAAAGTTCACCGGGCATGACTTTTCCCATACAAAAGTTCACCGGGCATGACTTTTCCCATACAAAAGTTCACCGGGCATGACTTTCCCAATACAAAAGTTCACCGGGCATGACTTTCCCAGTACAAAAGATCACCGGGCATGACTTTCCCAGTACAAAAGTTCACCGGCATGACTTTTCCCATACAAAAGTTCACCGGGCATAACTTTCCCAGTACAAAAGATCACCGGGCATGACTTTCCCAATACAAAAGTTCACCGGGCATGACTTTCCCAGTACAAAAGATCACCGGGCATGACTTTTCCCATACAAAAGTTGACCGGGCATGACGTTCCCAATACAAAAGATCACCGGGCATGACTTTCCCAATACAAAAGTTCACCGGGCATGACTTTCCCAGTACAAAAGATCACCGGGCATGACTTTTCCCATACAAAAGTTCACCGGGCATGACTTTCCCAGTACAAAAGATCACCGGGCATGACTTTCCCAATACAAAAGTTCACCGGGCATGACTTTCCCAATACAAAAGTTCACCGGGCATGACTTTTCCCATACAAAAGTTCACCGGGCATGACTTTCCCAATACAAAAGATCACCGGGCATGACTTACCCAATACAAAAGTTCACCGGGCATGACTTTCCCAGTACAAAAGATCACCGGGCATGACTTTCCCAATACAAAAGTTGACCGGGCATGACTTTCCCAGTACAAATGTTCACCGGGCATGACTTTCCCAATACAAAAGTTCACCGGGCATGACTTTCCCAGTACAAAAGATCACCGGGCATGACTTTTCCCATACAAAAGTTCACCGGGCATGACTTTCCCAATACAAAAGTTCACCGGGCATGACTTTCCCAGTACAAAAGATCACCGGGCATGACTTTCCCAGTACAAAAGTTCACCGGCATGACTTTTCCCATACAAAAGTTCACCGGGCATAACTTTCCCAGTACAAAAGATCACCGGGCATGACTTTCCCAATACAAAAGTTCACCGGGCATGACTTTCCCAGTACAAAAGATCACCGGGCATGACTTTTCCCATACAAAAGTTGACCGGGCATGACGTTCCCAATACAAAAGATCACCGGGCATGACTTTCCCAATACAAAAGTTCACCGGGCATGACTTTCCCAGTACAAAAGATCACCGGGCATGACTTTTCCCATACAAAAGTTCACCGGGCATGACTTTCCCAGTACAAAAGATCACCGGGCATGACTTTCCCAATACAAAAGTTCACCGGGCATGACTTTCCCAATACAAAAGTTCACCGGGCATGACTTTTCCCATACAAAAGTTCACCGGGCATGACTTTCCCAATACAAAAGATCACCGGGCATGACTTTCCCAATACAAAAGTTCACCGGGCATGACTTTCCCAGTACAAAAGATCACCGGGCATGACTTTCCCAATACAAAAGTTGACCGGGCATGACTTTCCCAGTACAAATGTTCACCGGGCATGACTTTCCCAATACAAAAGTTCACCGGGCATGACTTTCCCAATACAAAAGTTCACCGGGCATGACTTTCCCAGTACAAAAGATCACCGGGCATGACTTTCCCAATACAAAAGTTCACCGGGCATGACTTTCCCAATACAAAAGTTCACCGGGCATGACTTTCCCAATACAAAAGTTCACCGGGCATGACTTTTACCATACAAAAGTTCACCGGGCATGACTTTCCCAATACAAAAGATTACCGGGCATGACTTTCCCAATACAAAAGTTGACCGGGCATGACTTTCCCAATACAAAAGTTGACCGGGCATGACTTTCCCAATACAAAAGTTCACCGGGCATGACTTTCCCAGTACAAAAGATCACCGGGCATGACTTTCCCAATACAAAAGTTCACCGGGCATGACTTTCCCAATACAAAAGTTCACCGGGCATGACTTTCCCAATACAAAAGTTGACCGGGCATGACTTTCCCAGTACAAAAGATCACCGGGCATGACTTTCCCAATACAAAAGTTCACCGGGCATGACTTTCCCAGTACAAAAGATCACCGGGCATGACTTTTCCAGTGCAAAAGTTCACCGGGCATGACTTTCCCAATACAAAAGTTCACCGGGCATGACTTTCCCAATACAAAAGTTCACCGGGCATGACTTTCCCAGTACAAAAGTTCACCGGGCATGACTTTCCCAATACAAAAGTTCACCGGGAATGACTTTCCCAATAAAAAAGTTGACCGGGCATGACTTTCCCAGTACAAAAGATCACCGGGCATGACTTTCCCAATACAAAAGTTCACCGGGCATGACTTTCCCAGTACAAAAGTTCACCGGGCATGACTTTCCCAGTGCAAAAGTTCACCGGGCATGACTTTCCCAATACAAAAGTTCACCGGGCATGACTTTCCCAGTACAAAAGTTCACCGGGCATGACTTTCCCAATACAAAAGTTCACCGGGCATGACTTTCCCAATAAAAAAGTTCACCGGGCATGACTTTCCCAGTACAAAAGATCACCGGGCATGACTTTCCTAATACAAAAGTTGACCGGGCATGACTTTCCCAATACAAAAGTTCACCGGGCATGACTTTTCCCATACAAAAGTTGACCGGGCATGACTTTCCCAGTACAAAAGATCACCGGGCATGACTTTTCCCATACAAAAGTTCACCGGGCATGACTTTCCCAATACAAAAGTTCACCGGGCATGACTTTCCCAGTACAAAAGATCACCGGGCATAACTTTCCCAATACAAAAGTTGACCGGGCATGACTTTCCCATACAAAAGTTCACCGGGCATGACTTTTCCCATACAAGGGCATGACTTTTCCCATACAAAAGTTCACCGGGCATGACTTTCCCAATACAAAAGTTGACCGGGCATGACTTTCCCAGTACAAAAGTTCACCGGGCATGACTTTCCCAGTACAAAAGTTCACCGGGCATGACTTTTCCCATACAAAAGTTCACAGGGCATGACTTTTCCCATACAAAAGTTCACCGGGCATGACTTTTCCCATACAAAAGTTGACCGGGCATGACTTTCCCAATACAAAAGTTCACCGGGCATGACTTTCCCAATACAAAAGTTCACCGGGCATGACTTTCCCAGTACAAAAGATCACCGGGCATGACTTTCCCAATACAAAAGTTCACCGGGCATGACTTTCCCAGTACAAAAGTTCACCGGGCATGACTTTCCCAATACAAAAGTTCACCGGGCATGACTTTTCCCATACAAAAGTTCACCGGGCATGACTTTCCCAATACAAAAGTTCACCGGGCATGACTTTTCCCATACAAAAGTTCACCGGGCATGACTTTCCCATACAAAAGTTCACCGGGCATGACTTTCCCAGTACAAAAGTTCACCGGGCATGACTTTCCCAATACAAAAGTTCACCGGGCATGACTTTCCCAGTACAAAAGATCACCGGGCATGACTTTCCCAGTACCAAAGATCACAGGGCATGACTTTCCCAGTACAAAAGTTGACCGGGCATGACTTTCCCAGTACAAAAGTTCACCGGGCATGACTTTCCCAATACAAAAGTTGACCGGGCATGACTTTTCCCATACAAAAGTTCACCGGGCATGACTTTTCCCATGCAAAAGTTCACCGGGCATGACTTTCCCAATACAAAAGTTCACCGGGCATGACTTTCCCAGTACAAAAGATCACCGGGCATGACTTTCCCAGTACAAAAGTTCACCGGGCATGACTTTCCCAGTACAAAAGATCACCGGGCATGACTTTTCCCATGCAAAAGTTCACCGGGCATGACTTTCCCAGTACAAAAGTTCACCGGGCATGACTTTCCCAGTACAAAAGATCACCGGGCATGACTTTTCCCATACAAAAGTTCACCGGGCATGACTTTCCCAATACAAAAGTTCACCGGGCATGACTTTCCCAGTACAAAAGATCACCGGGCATGACTTTCCCAATACAAAAGTTGACCGGGCATGACTTTCCCAATTCAAAAGTTCACCGGGCATGACTTTCCCAATACAAAAGTTCACCGGGCATGACTTTTCCCATACAAAAGTTCACCGGGCATGACTTTCCCAGTACAAAAGATCACCGGGCATGACTTTTCCCATACAAAAGTTGACCGGGCATGACTTTCCCAATACAAAAGTTGACCGGGCATGACTTTCCCAATACAAATGTTCACCGGGCATGACTTTTCCCATACAAAAGTTCACCGGGCATGACTTTTCCCATACAAAAGTTCACCGGGCATGACTTTCCCAATACAAAAGTTCACCGGGCATGACTTTCCCAGTACAAAAGATCACCGGGCATGACTTTCCCAGTACAAAAGTTCACCGGCATGACTTTTCCCATACAAAAGTTCACCGGGCATAACTTTCCCAGTACAAAAGATCACCGGGCATGACTTTCCCAATACAAAAGTTCACCGGGCATGACTTTCCCAGTACAAAAGATCACCGGGCATGACTTTTCCCATACAAAAGTTGACCGGGCATGACGTTCCCAATACAAAAGATCACCGGGCATGACTTTCCCAATACAAAAGTTCACCGGGCATGACTTTCCCAGTACAAAAGATCACCGGGCATGACTTTTCCCATACAAAAGTTCACCGGGCATGACTTTCCCAGTACAAAAGATCACCGGGCATGACTTTCCCAATACAAAAGTTCACCGGGCATGACTTTCCCAATACAAAAGTTCACCGGGCATGACTTTTCCCATACAAAAGTTCACCGGGCATGACTTTCCCAATACAAAAGATCACCGGGCATGACTTTCCCAATACAAAAGTTCACCGGGCATGACTTTCCCAGTACAAAAGATCACCGGGCATGACTTTCCCAATACAAAGTTGACCGGGCATGACTTTCCCAGTACAAATGTTCACCGGGCATGACTTTCCCAATACAAAAGTTCACCGGGCATGACTTTCCCAATACAAAAGTTCACCGGGCATGACTTTCCCAGTACAAAAGATCACCGGGCATGACTTTCCCAATACAAAAGTTCACCGGGCATGACTTTCCCAATACAAAAGTTCACCGGGCATGACTTTCCCAATACAAAAGTTCACCGGGCATGACTTTTACCATACAAAAGTTCACCGGGCATGACTTTCCCAATACAAAAGATCACCGGGCATGACTTTCCCAATACAAAAGTTGACCGGGCATGACTTTCCCAATACAAAAGTTGACCGGGCATGACTTTCCCAATACAAAAGTTCACCGGGCATGACTTTCCCAGTACAAAAGATCACCGGGCATGACTTTCCCAATACAAAAGTTCACCGGGCATGACTTTCCCAATACAAAAGTTCACCGGGCATGACTTTCCCAATACAAAAGTTGACCGGGCATGACTTTCCCAGTACAAAAGTTGACCGGGCATGACTTTCCCAATACAAAAGTTCACCGGGCATGACTTTCCCAGTACAAAAGATCACCGGGCATGACTTTCCCAATACAAAAGTTGACCGGGCATGACTTTCCCAATACAAAAGTTGACCGGGCATGACTTTCCCAATACAAAAGTTCACCGGGCATGACTTTCCCAATACAAAAGTTCACCGGGCATGACTTTCCCAATACAAAAGTTCACCGGGCATGACTTTCCCAATACAAAAGTTCACCGGGCATGACTTTCCCAATACAAAAGTTCACCGGGCATGACTTTCCCAATACAAAAGTTCACCGGGCATGACTTTCCCAATACAAAAGTTCACCGGGCATGACTTTCCCAATACAAAAGTTCACCGGCCATGACTTTCCCAATACAAAAGTTCACCGGGCATGACTTTCCCAATACAAAAGATCACCGGGCATGACTTTCCCAATACAAAAGTTGACCGGGCATGACAATACAAAAGTTCACCGGGCATGACTTTCCCAGTACAAAAGTTCACCGGGCATGACTTTCCCAGTACAAAAGATCACCGGGCATGACTTTCCCAATACAAAAGTTGACCGGGCATGACTTTCCCAGTACAAAAGTTCACCGGGCATGACTTTCCCAGTGCAAAAGTTCACCGGGCATGACTTTCCCAATACAAAAGTTCACCGGGCATGACTTTCCCAATACAAAAGTTCACCGGGCATGACTTTCCCAGTACAAAAGTTCACCGGGCATGACTTTCCCAGTACAAAAAGATCACCGGGCATGACTTTTCCCATACAAAAGTTCACCGGGCATGACTTTCCCAATACAAAAGTTCACCGGGCATGACTTTCCCAGTACAAAAGATCACCGGGCATGACTTTCCCAATACAAAAGTTGACCGGGCATGACTTTCCCAATACAAAAGTTCACCGGGCATGACTTTCCCAATACAAAAGTTCACCGGGCATGACTTTTCCCATACAAAAGTTCACCGGGCATGACTTTCCCAGTACAAAAGATCACCGGGCATGACTTTTCCCATACAAAAGTTGACCGGGCATGACTTTCCCAATACAAAAGTTGACCGGGCATGACTTTCCCAATACAAAAGTTCACCGGGCATGACTTTTCCCATACAAAAGTTCACCGGGCATGACTTTTCCCATACAAAAGTTCACCGGGCATGACTTTTCCCATACAAAAGTTCACCGGGCATGACTTTTCCCATACAAAAGTTCACCGGGCATGACTTTCCCAATACAAAAGTTCACCGGGCATGACTTTCCCAGTACAAAAGATCACCGGGCATGACTTTCCCAGTACAAAAGTTCACCGGCATGACTTTTCCCATACAAAAGTTCACCGGGCATGACTTTCCCAGTACAAAAGATCACCGGGCATGACTTTCCCAATACAACAGTTCACCGGGCATGACTTTCCCAGTACAAAAGATCACCGGGCATGACTTTCCCAATACAAAAGTTCACCGGGCATGACTTTCCCAGTACAAAAGATCACCGGGCATGACTTTCCCAGTACAAAAGATCACCGGGCATGACTTTTCCCATACAAAAGTTCACCGGGCATGACTTTTCCCATACAAAAGTTCACCGGGCATGACTTTCCCAATACAAAAGTTCACCGGGCATGACTTTCCCAGTACAAAAGATCACCGGGCATGACTTTCCCAGTACAAAAGTTCACCGGCATGACTTTTCCCATACAAAAGTTCACCGGGCATGACTTTCCCAGTACAAAAGATCACCGGGCATGACTTTCCCAATACAACAGTTCACCGGGCATGACTTTCCCAGTACAAAAGATCACCGGGCATGACTTTTCCCATACAAAAGTTGACCGGGCATGACGTTCCCAATACAAAAGTTGACCGGGCATGACTTTCCCATACAAAAGTTCACCGGGCATGACTTTTCCCATACAAGGGCATGACTTTTCCCATACAAAAGTTCACCGGGCATGACTTTCCCAATACAAAAGTTGACCGGGCATGACTTTCCCAGTACAAAAGTTCACCGGGCATGACTTTCCCAGTACAAAAGTTCACCGGGCATGACTTTTCCCATACAAAAGTTCATAGGGCATGACTTTTCCCATACAAAAGTTCACCGGGTGTTATTGCTTTCTTATATACACCTATTTATAAATACTTTGTCAATTTGTACTTTGGAGTTATACAAA
Organism: Musca autumnalis; assembly: GCF_047663935.1. NCBI lineage: Eukaryota > Metazoa > Arthropoda > Insecta > Diptera > Muscidae > Musca > Musca autumnalis. Next base: position 57,589 of record NW_027411721.1, read on the forward strand.
ATTTAAACACACATACACAACACATACATTGAACGCAGTAAACTTAGATTTTATGAACCTTTATGTAAATGAAAAAAATATAATTTTCATTCATTCTAAAATAAAGAAACGTTGAGAAAACAACAATTGCCGAACAGTTTTAAATTTTGTATAACTCCAAAGTACAAATTGACAAAGTATTTATAAATAGGTGTATATAAGAAAGCAATAACATTCTCCTCCCCGTGAATCAATCCGATTCACCAATATTCTTTGCAAAAACTGCCAATTTCGATACAGGTCTGCGTTTGATTCCACTTATTGTTTTAACTTCCGCAATTCTAATTTGGCCGTCCTTGGCAGGAAAAACGTTTATAATCCGGCCTTTCAAACATTGACTTCTGGGAAGGGATTTGTCCAAAACTATTACGAGATCGCCAACTTCAACAGGAACTGACTTATTTCGCCATTTAGTCATACAAATCAGTTGTGGAAGATATTCCGTGATCCATCTTTTCCATAAACGGTTTTTCAAATTTTGTGCAATTTTCCATTGTTTACGAATGCATAACTTCTCATCCGTTACGTTCGGAGTTTGAGTAGAATTTAAACAGCCGATTAAAAAATGATTTGGTGTAAGAGGTTCATCATCTTCTGCTGCGACAGGTACTTCAGTCAGTGGTCTTGAATTTATGATGTTCTCAGCTTCAATTAACACACTCTGCAGTGTTTCAACTCGTGGAGATGATTCTTTTAGTGTTTTCTGAAGCAATCGTTTTATTATCTGAATTAATCGTTCCCATGCGCCACCAGAACTAGGATTATCCGGGCAATTAAAAATCCATTCTATATTTCGGCTAGATGCTTCTTCGAAAAGATCATGTTCATTAATAAGTTGTTCTTCCTTATTTAAAAGTTTTTGTGCTCCAATAAAATTAGTGCCATTATCACTCCTGATTCGTACGGGTGTTCCTCGGCGATTTATAAAATTTCTCAGACATAAGATAAAGGCATCTGTAGACAAATCATGGGCAAGTTCAATATGAGCGGCTCTTACAGTTAGACATGTAAAGACTACGGCCCATCTCTTCTCTTTACGACGTCCAATTGTCACGTCGAAGGGACCGCAAAGGTCCACACCTGTATACGTAAACGGCCTTACAAATGGCGTAACTCGATCCGGTGGCAATTGTCCCATTTGTGGTATTATCGGTTTAACAGAATCAACTTTGCATGTCAGACACTCATGCTTCACCCTTTTATACAGAGTTTTTATTTTAGGAATCCAATATCTTTGCCGCAAATCGTTTATAGCGAGACTTTTGTTTTGGTGGTGATTCTTTTTGTGATAATACTCCATTATTAATTTAGGCACTCGGTGGTTTTGGGGTAGTATTATTGGTCTTCTTGCGTCAAATGGCAAATACAAAGCTTCATCCAAACGTCCCTTCACACGAAGTATACCATCATCGTCCAAATAAGGAACTAAGCTGTGCAGAGGACTTCTTCTTGATATTGACACGCCCTCCTTTAAAGCCCTTAATTCACTTTTAAAACATTCAGCTTGTACCAATTTACAGATTGTTTTATCAGCTCGATCTAATTCGATATTATTCAAATCACCTGAATAAACGGGACTCAACCTAGCAAATCGTAATACCCAAGCTACGCTTCTTTTTAGCTTTGTATATGATGAGAAATTATGGTAGTTAATAAGCGACTGATCTTGAACCGTACACACATGCAAGCTAGAACTTATTTCTTCCTCTTGTGTACCCTTGTTAAAAATAATTTCATTTCCTGGCCAATGAGTTTCGTCTTCTTTAAGAAATGCTGGACCCGTTATCCAAATGCTATTATTAGTACACTTCGGAGGAAGAACAGTACGTGTTCCGGAATCAGCCGGATTTTGCTGAGAAGGTACATATCTCCATTGACAAGGATTCGTTGAACGCAAAATTTCCGCAATTCTATGACTTACAAAGGCTTTAAAGCGCCTGTCGCTTGAATTTATCCACTGCAAAACTGTTTGAGAATCGGACCAATAAAATACTTTTGATATGCTGACTTCATGATTTTCTATTATAACTTGGCTTATCCTTGTTCCCAAAACGGCGGCTTGAAGTTCTAAACGGGGAATACTCAATATCTTAATAGGCGCACATCTTATTTTACCCATGACGAACGAAACAGATTCATTAATTTTAAAGTAACATACTGCTGAAAATGCTTCTTGACTTGCATCAACAAATACATGTAGTTGTATATCGGATTCAAACAACTTTGGGGACAGACAACGATTTATTTTGAATTCTTGTATGTTCCGAAACTCATTCCACCATATGCACCATTTTTTCTGCAGGTCTTTAGGTATTGGATCATCCCAATCTAACTTATATTTCCATGTTTGTTGCACCAATATTTTTGAATATAACAGGAAATCTGCAATCAAGCCAAACGGATCGAAGACAGCCATAGCAATCTTTAACAGTTCCCTTTTCGTTGGTACTCTGGAACCATTCAAAACATCTTCGGCAAGAGAGTAAAATTTTGTTCTAAATTGAAAAACATCTTCACTTTTATTCCAGTACATTCCCAAAATTTTATCTGCAGATGATTGTTTCTCCATATTCACATTACTGTCATTTTGGCTAGTTGCTCCATTCATGCTATTTTCGATATATTTACTATTGGAAACAAATCCTCTTAATTCAAATCCTCCTTTTGCGTGTATTGAAACTACTTGCTTACATATTTCGATTGCTTCAGCCTCGTTTCTAAAACTTGCAACAAAATCATCGACGTAGTGCTTTTCAATTATGGCTCCTGCGGCATCAGGATATATTTGGGCAAAGTCTGTATTACAATTCTTTATATATTCTGCACAACAAGGAGAACATATAGCACCAAATATCATGGTAACCATAACAAAATGTTGCACTGGTTCATTCGTGTTGCCGTTTCTCCACAAAAATCTTTGAGAATGTTGATCTTCTTCACGTATTCTGATTTGCGAAAACATTTCTCGGATATCAGCTGCTACAGCAATAGTTCCTTGACGAAACTTTAGCAATATTCCTAGAAGAGGTTTTGCCTGTTCAGGTCCTTTCAGAAGACAAGAATTTAACGACACATCCGCAATTTTAGCAGCCGCATCAAAAACAACCCGTAGCTTTTCCGGCTTGTGAGGGTTTGTAATGCCAAAATGTGGAAGATACCAAACAGGATAACGCGTATCAGCAACTTCTTCTTCTCTTAATTTCCTAGCGTATCCTTTTTCAATATATTTTTTAATCTCTGACTTGTACTTTTCAGCGTATTCAGAATCTTCACCCATCTTCTTTTCTATCGTGATTAATCGCTTCTGAGCCATTTGTAACGAATTGGGCATAATAGGTGGATACTCCTTCCATAGTAATCCAATTTCAAATCGGTCGCCAGTCTTCTTTGTAGTTGACTCCATAATATTCATAGCCATTTGATCATCATCCGATACTAGAGGAACTATATCAGGGTTGGTGCCGAAATTTTCGTTAGATATGAATTCTTGAACAACATTATGCAGTACATCATCCTTGAGATGTAGAACCGTTGGCTGGTTATTAGTATACCCGGTTCCACCGTAAATAAGCCATCCTAATTTTGACTGTAAGGCTATTAAATTTTCAAACTCTTTTACATCGGAAGGTACACCTAAGAAAGCATTATCCAAACCAAGAAGTATTACTGGAGTTGCATCTACATATTCTTCAACAGGTAGCGAAGCTAAACCAGGATGTTGCGATTTTGAGAAAGACTGGACAGGCAAGCGCAGCTCATTCACAGTATGAACATTTTTTAGTTCATATCTAACAGCTTTGTCATGAGTTCCTTCGATTTGACAACTGACACGGAAGGACTTCTCCTTTACTACCTTTTCTCCGTACCACTGCAATGTCAAATCTGAATACTTGCCTTTAAGTCCCAACAGACGGGCAGTATTTTCGTCGATCAAGGAAATAGAAGATCCTTCGTCAAACATGGCATATGCTTTCAAATATCCTGATGGTCCATACAGCTTAATAGGCACAACTTTGAACAGCTTGCTTAACTGACCGTGAGGATGTCTGCAATTCAACATTTGCGTAGCATTATCTGCTACAGTTTTGTCGTCATGCAGCAGTTTATGATGGAACCGCGGGCAGCCATCCAATCCGCACGTCTTCTTAAACCGACATACCGTTGTTCCATGACCTTTATGAAGACAAGAGAAACAAAGCTTGAACTTTTTTACCTTTTCCCACCTTTCAGGGACAGCGATTTTCTCAATAAATGTCTTGCATTTGGCAATGATATGATCCCCTTTGCAAATTTCACATTTCTCTTTCACATACTTGGTTTTGTCGAGAATCATCATCTTATTTGGCGGCTGAACCAGTGAAGAGGAACTGCATGGCATCATATCCACAACTTTAGCCAAATCACCCAGCCACTTACAAAAGTCAGACACAGTCGGGAATGGTTTAATTTTTGCAGCTTCTCTAGCCCACTCAAATTGATGTTCGACAGGAAGTTTTGAGACCATTTCTTCCAGTAGTGTAGTACTCATCAAATGGTGTTGACATCCAGCTGACGTCAGGAAGGCAACTACATTTCTCACTGTTGTTGAAAAAGATATTATTTGATCCAGCTTCTTCTTACAAATATTAGGGAATTGCTTCACTTTAAGTATTTGAGACCGTACTAATATATCTGGCCTCCCAAAACGAAACTCTAGCTCCTCTATTACCTTCGGAACATCATTCGGATAAATAAGCATAGATGAAACAGCTTCTTTAGCAGGTCCAGAAAGGCATTTCTGGAGTCTCATTAAATTCTGGCGATGACTGTATCTAAATGCTTCAGTCGTATCATTAAAATTGGCAATAAATAACGGCCATTCGTCTGCATTACCGGTAAATGGCGGCAAGTCGTACAACTTACACATACCTTCTGCGTACACAAATCTTTCATGATGAGATGCAGCATCTCCAACGTTCCTGCTCGGAACTTGCTCTTCACGGACTTCTGCATTGGAATTGTCGGGCTGACCGGCAACATTCTGATCTGATATATTTCTGTCTGGCAGCTGCACATCATTCCTTGTTGAGCTTGAACTTCCCATTGCGGTTCTTGAGATTCTTTCTTCCATGTCATCCATTTGCTTCCGTAAAGAAGTAATATCCGTACGGCTTTCTACAACGGCTCTGTTCAAATCCCTTAAGCCTTCAATTACGCCCATTAGTTGATATTCTATGGGCGGAGGTGCCTCCCTCATGGTTGCATTTAACTCATCCGGAGCGCCATTAACAGGAGAAACGGATCTTGCTCGTCCAGAACGTAATCTAGGCATGATTACTCACTACTACGCAGCAAACTTCCAAAAATTGCTTTGACAAATTTCCAACTTCCTTCCACACACAAACGTGGAAAATTCTGGCAGAGTTCAGAGATTTAAAATATTCCCAATTTGCTCGAGATAGTGAAAGTCTGGAAATCCAATCCAGATTAATCCAAAGGCAGCAAATCTCAAACAAAATATCCGTACACAATTACGGAAAAAATTCTGAACAATCCAGAAAAAATATTTTCTTTGTCAATATTTCTTCGGAAAAAAATTTAAAACTGTTCGGCAATTGTTGTTTTCTCAACGTTTCTTTATTTTAGAATGAATGAAAATTATATTTTTTTCATTTACATAAAGGTTCATAAAATCTAAGTTTACTGCGTTCAATGTATGTGTTGTGTATGTGTGTTTAAATTTTGTATAACTCCAAAGTACAAATTGACAAAGTATTTATAAATAGGTGTATATAAGAAAGCAATAACACCGGGCATGACTTTTCCCATACAAAAGTTGACCGGGCATGACTTTCCCAATACAAAAGTTCACCGGGCATGACTTTCCCAATACAAAAGTTCACCGGGCATGACTTTCCCAGTACAAAAGATCACCGGGCATGACTTTCCCAATACAAAAGTTCACCGGGCATGACTTTCCCAGTACAAAAGTTCACCGGGCATGACTTTCCCAATACAAAAGTTCACCGGGCATGACTTTTCCCATACAAAAGTTCACCGGGCATGACTTTCCCAATACAAAAGTTCACCGGGCATGACTTTTCCCATACAAAAGTTCACCGGGCATGACTTTCCCATACAAAAGTTCACCGGGCATGACTTTCCCAGTACAAAAGTTCACCGGGCATGACTTTCCCAATACAAAAGTTCACCGGGCATGACTTTCCCAGTACAAAAGATCACCGGGCATGACTTTCCCAGTACCAAAGATCACAGGGCATGACTTTCCCAGTACAAAAGTTGACCGGGCATGACTTTCCCAGTACAAAAGTTCACCGGGCATGACTTTCCCAATACAAAAGTTGACCGGGCATGACTTTTCCCATACAAAAGTTCACCGGGCATGACTTTTCCCATGCAAAAGTTCACCGGGCATGACTTTCCCAATACAAAAGTTCACCGGGCATGACTTTCCCAGTACAAAAGATCACCGGGCATGACTTTCCCAGTACAAAAGTTCACCGGGCATGACTTTCCCAGTACAAAAGATCACCGGGCATGACTTTTCCCATGCAAAAGTTCACCGGGCATGACTTTCCCAGTACAAAAGTTCACCGGGCATGACTTTTCCCATACAAAAGTTCACCGGGCATGACTTTCCCAGTACAAAAGATCACCGGGCATGACTTTTCCCATACAAAAGTTGACCGGGCATGACTTTCCCAATACAAAAGTTGACCGGGCATGACTTTCCCAATACAAAAGTTCACCGGGCATGACTTTTCCCATACAAAAGTTCACCGGGCATGACTTTTCCCATACAAAAGTTCACCGGGCATGACTTTCCCAGTACAAAAGATCACCGGGCATGACTTTCCCAATACAAAAGTTCACCGGGCATGACTTTCCCAATACAAAAGTTCACCGGGCATGACTTTTCCCATACAAAAGTTCACCGGGCATGACTTTCCCAATACAAAAGATCACCGGGCATGACTTTCCCAATACAAAAGTTCACCGGGCATGACTTTCCCAGTACAAAAGATCACCGGGCATGACTTTCCCAATACAAAAGTTGACCGGGCATGACTTTCCCAGTACAAATGTTCACCGGGCATGACTTTCCCAATACAAAAGTTCACCGGGCATGACTTTCCCAATACAAAAGTTCACCGGGCATGACTTTCCCAGTACAAAAGATCACCGGGCATGACTTTCCCAATACAAAAGTTCACCGGGCATGACTTTCCCAATACAAAAGTTCACCGGGCATGACTTTCCCAATACAAAAGTTCACCGGGCATGACTTTTACCATACAAAAGTTCACCGGGCATGACTTTCCCAATACAAAAGATCACCGGGCATGACTTTCCCAATACAAAAGTTGACCGGGCATGACTTTCCCAATACAAAAGTTGACCGGGCATGACTTTCCCAATACAAAAGTTCACCGGGCATGACTTTCCCAGTACAAAAGATCACCGGGCATGACTTTCCCAATACAAAAGTTCACCGGGCATGACTTTCCCAATACAAAAGTTCACCGGGCATGACTTTCCCAATACAAAAGTTGACCGGGCATGACTTTCCCAGTACAAAAGTTGACCGGGCATGACTTTCCCAATACAAAAGTTCACCGGGCATGACTTTCCCAGTACAAAAGATCACCGGGCATGACTTTCCCAATACAAAAGTTGACCGGGCATGACTTTCCCAATACAAAAGTTGACCGGGCATGACTTTCCCAATACAAAAGTTCACCGGGCATGACTTTCCCAATACAAAAGTTCACCGGGCATGACTTTCCCAATACAAAAGTTCACCGGGCATGACTTTCCCAATACAAAAGTTCACCGGGCATGACTTTCCCAATACAAAAGTTCACCGGGCATGACTTTCCCAATACAAAAGTTCACCGGGCATGACTTTCCCAATACAAAAGTTCACCGGGCATGACTTTCCCAATACAAAAGTTCACCGGCCATGACTTTCCCAATACAAAAGTTCACCGGGCATGACTTTCCCAATACAAAAGATCACCGGGCATGACTTTCCCAATACAAAAGTTGACCGGGCATGACTTTCCCAATACAAAAGTTCACCGGGCATGACTTTCCCAGTACAAAAGTTCACCGGGCATGACTTTCCCAGTACAAAAGATCACCGGGCATGACTTTCCCAATACAAAAGTTGACCGGGCATGACTTTCCCAGTACAAAAGTTCACCGGGCATGACTTTCCCAGTGCAAAAGTTCACCGGGCATGACTTTCCCAATACAAAAGTTCACCGGGCATGACTTTCCCAATACAAAAGTTCACCGGGCATGACTTTCCCAGTACAAAAGTTCACCGGGCATGACTTTCCCAGTACAAAAGATCACCGGGCATGACTTTTCCCATACAAAAGTTCACCGGGCATGACTTTCCCAATACAAAAGTTCACCGGGCATGACTTTCCCAGTACAAAAGATCACCGGGCATGACTTTCCCAATACAAAAGTTGACCGGGCATGACTTTCCCAATACAAAAGTTCACCGGGCATGACTTTCCCAATACAAAAGTTCACCGGGCATGACTTTTCCCATACAAAAGTTCACCGGGCATGACTTTCCCAGTACAAAAGATCACCGGGCATGACTTTTCCCATACAAAAGTTGACCGGGCATGACTTTCCCAATACAAAAGTTGACCGGGCATGACATTCCCAATACAAAAGTTCACCGGGCATGACTTTTCCCATACAAAAGTTCACCGGGCATGACTTTTCCCATACAAAAGTTCACCGGGCATGACTTTCCCAATACAAAAGTTCACCGGGCATGACTTTCCCAGTACAAAATATCACCGGGCATGACTTTCCCAGTACAAAAGTTCACCGGCATGACTTTTCCCATACAAAAGTTCACCGGGCATGACTTTCCCAGTACAAAGGATCACCGGGCATGACTTTCCCAATACAACAGTTCACCGGGCATGACTTTCCCAGTACAAAAGATCACCGGGCATGACTTTTCCCATACAAAAGTTGACCGGGCATGACGTTCCCAATACAAAAGATCACCGGGCATGACTTTCCCAATACAAAAGTTCACCGGGCATGACTTTCCCAGTACAAAAGATCACCGGGCATGACGTTCCCAGTACAAAAGATCACCGGGCATGACTTTCCCAGTACAAAAGATCACCGGGCATGACTTTCCCAATACAAAAGTTCACCGGGCATGACTTTCCCAATACAAAAGTTCACCGGGCATGACTTTTCCCATACAAAAGTTCACCGGGCATGACTTTCCCAATACAAAAGATCACCGGGCATGACTTTCCCAATACAAAAGTTCACCGGGCATGACTTTCCCAGTACAAAAGATCACCGGGCATGACTTTCCCAATACAAAAGTTGACCGGGCATGACTTTCCCAGTACAAATGTTCACCGGGCATGACTTTCCCAATACAAAAGTTCACCGGGCATGACTTTCCCAATACAAAAGTTCACCGGGCATGACTTTCCCAGTACAAAAGATCACCGGGCATGACTTTTCCCATGCAAAAGTTCACCGGGCATGACTTTCCCAGTACAAAAGTTCACCGGGCATGACTTTCCCAGTACAAAAGATCACCGGGCATGACTTTTCCCATACAAAAGTTCACCGGGCATGACTTTCCCAATACAAAAGTTCACCGGGCATGACTTTCCCAGTACAAAAGATCACCGGGCATGACTTTCCCAATACAAAAGTTGACCGGGCATGACTTTCCCAATACAAAAGTTCACCGGGCATGACTTTCCCAATACAAAAGTTCACCGGGCATGACTTTTCCCATACAAAAGTTCACCGGGCATGACTTTCCCAGTATAAAAGATCACCGGGCATGACTTTTCCCATACAAAAGTTGACCGGGCATGACTTTCCCAATACAAAAGTTGACCGGGCATGACTTTCCCAATACAAAAGTTCCCCGGGCATGACTTTTCCCATACAAAAGTTCACCGGGCATGACTTTTCCCATACAAAAGTTCACCGGGCATGACTTTCCCAATACAAAAGTTCACCGGGCATGACTTTCCCAGTACAAAAGATCACCGGGCATGACTTTCCCAGTACAAAAGTTCACCGGCATGACTTTTCCCATACAAAAGTTCACCGGGCATGACTTTCCCAGTACAAAAGATCACCGGGCATGACTTTCCCAATACAAAAGTTCACCGGGCATGACTTTCCCAGTACAAAAGATCACCGGGCATGACTTTTCCCATACAAAAGTTGACCGGGCATGATGTTCCCAATACAAAAGATCACCGGGCATGACTTTCCCAATACAAAAGTTCACCGGGCATGACTTTCCCTGTACAAAAGATCACCGGGCATGACTTTCCCAGTACAAAAGATCACCGGGCATGACTTTCCCAGTACAAAAGTTCACCGGGCATGACTTTTCCCATACAAAAGTTCACCGGGCATGACTTTCCCAGTACAAAAGATCACCGGGCATGACTTTCCCAATACAAAAGTTCACCGGACATGACTTTCCCAATACAAAAGTTCACCGGGCATGACTTTTCCCATACAAAAGTTCACCGGGCATGACTTTCCCAATACAAAAGATCACCGGGCATGACTTTCCCAATACAAAAGTTCACCGGGCATGACTTTCCCAGTACAAAAGATCACCGGGCATGACTTTCCCAATACAAAAGTTGACCGGGCATGACTTTCCCAGTACAAATGTTCACCGGGCATGACTTTCCCAATACAAAAGTTCACCGGGCATGACTTTCCCAATACAAAAGTTCACCGGGCATGACTTTCCCAGTACAAAAGATCACCGGGCATGACTTTCCCAATACAAAAGTTCACCGGGCATGACTTTCATAATACTAAAGTTCACCGGGCATGACTTTCCCAATACAAAAGTTCACCGGGCATGACTTTTACCATACAAAAGTTCACCGGGCATGACTTTCCCAATACAAAAGATCACCGGGCATGACTTTCCCAATACAAAAGTTGACCGGGCATGACTTTCCCAATACAAAAGTTGACCGGGCATGACTTTCCCAATACAAAAGTTCACCGGGCATGACTTTCCCAGTACAAAAGATCACCGGGCATGACTTTCCCAATACAAAAGTTCACCGGGCATGACTTTCCCAATACAAAAGTTCACCGGGCATGACTTTCCCAATACAAAAGTTGACCGGGCATGACTTTCCCAGTACAAAAGATCACCGGGAATGACTTTCCCAATACAAAAGTTCACCGGGCATGACTTTCCCAGTACAAAAGATCACCGGGCATGACTTTCCCAATACAAAAGTTGACCGGGCATGACTTTCCCAATACAAAAGTTGACCGGGCATGACTTTCCCAATACAAAAGTTCACCGGGCATGACTTTCCCAGTACAAAAGTTCACCGGGCATGACTTTCCCAGTACAAAAGATCACCGGGCATGACTTTCCCAATACAAAAGTTCACCGGGCATGACTTTCCCAGTACAAAAGTTCACCGGGCATGACTTTCCCAGTGCAAAAGTTCACCGGGCATGACTTTCCCAATACAAAAGTTCACCGGGCATGACTTTCCCAATACAAAAGTTCACCGGGCATGACTTTCCCAGTACAAAAGTTCACCGGGCATGACTTTCCCAGTACAAAAGATCACCGGGCATGACTTTCACAATACAAAAGTTGACCGGGCATGACTTTCCCAATACAAAAGTTCACCGGGCATGACTTTCCCAGTACAAAAGTTCACCGGGCATGACTTTCCCAGTACAAAAGATCACCGGGCATGACTTTCCCAATACAAAAGTTCACCGGGCATGACTTTCCCAGTACAAAAGTTCACCGGGCATGACTTTCCCAGTACAAAAGTTCACCGGGCATGACTTTCCCAGTACAAAAGATCACCGGGCATGACTTTCCCAATACAAAAGTTGACCGGGCATGACTTTCCCAATACAAAAGTTCACCGGGCATGACTTTCCCAATACAAAAGTTCACCGGGCATGACTTTTCCCATACAAAAGTTCACCGGGCATGACTTTCCCAGTACAAAAGATCACCGGGCATGACTTTTCCCATACAAAAGTTGACCGGGCATGACTTTCCCAATACAAAAGTTGACCGGGCATGACTTTCCCAATACAAAAGTTCACCGGACATGACTTTTCCCATACAAAAGTTCACCGGGCATGACTTTTCCCATACAAAAGTTCACCGGGCATGACTTTCCCAATACAAAAGTTCACCGGGCATGACTTTCCCAGTACAAAAGATCACCGGGCATGACTTTCCCAGTACAAAAGTTCACCGGCATGACTTTTCCCATACAAAAGTTCACCGGGCATGACTTTCCCAGTACAAAAGATCACCGGGCATGACCTTCCCAATACAACAGTTCACCGGGCATGACTTTCCCAGTACAAAAGATCACCGGGCATGACTTTTCCCATACAAAAGTTGACCGGGCATGACGTTCCCAATACAAAAGATCACCGGGCATGACTTTCCCAATACAAAAGTTCACCGGGCATGACTTTCCCAGTACAAAAGATCACCGGGCATGACTTTCCCAGTACAAAAGATCACCGGGCATGACTTTCCCAGTACAAAAGTTCACCGGGCATGACTTTTCCCATACAAAAGTTCACCGGGCATGACTTTCCCAGTACAAAAGATCACCGGGCATGACTTTCCCAATACAAAAGTTCACCGGGCATGACTTTCCCAATACAAAAGTTCACCGGGCATGACTTTTCCCATACAAAAGTTCACCGGGCATGACTTTCCCAATACAAAAGATCACCGGGCATGACTTTCCCAATACAAAAGTTCACCGGGCATGACCTTCCCAGTACAAAAGATCACCGGGCATGACTTTGCCAATACAAAAGTTGACCGGGCATGACTTTCCCAGTACAAATGTTCACCGGGCATGACTTTCCCAATACAAAAGTTCACCGGGCATGACTTTCCCAATACAAAAGTTCACCGGGCATGACTTTCCCAGTACAAAAAATCACCGGGCATGACTTTCCCAATACAAAAGTTCACCGGGCATGACTTTCCCAATACAAAAGTTCACCGGGCATGACTTTTCCCATACAAAAGTTCACCGGGCATGACTTTCCCAATACAAAAGATCACCGGGCATGACTTTCCCAATACAAAAGTTCACCGGGCATGACTTTCCCAATACAAAAGTTCACCGGGCATGACTTTCCCAGTACAAAAGATCACCGGGCATGACTTTCCCAATACAAAAGTTCACCGGGCATGACTTTCCCAATACAAAAGTTCACCGGGCATGACTTTCCCAATACAAAAGTTGACCGGGCATGACTTTCCCAGTACAAAAGATCACCGGGAATGACTTTCCCAATACAAAAGTTCACCGGGCATGACTTTCCCAGTACAAAAGATCACCGGGCATGACTTTCCCAATACAAAAGTTGACCGGGCATGACTTTCCCAATACAAAAGTTGACCGGGCATGACTTTCCCAATACAAAAGTTCACAGGGCATGACTTTCCCAATACAAAAGTTCACCGGGCATTACTTTCCCAATACAAAAGTTCACAGGGCATGACTTTCCCAATACAAAAGTTCACCGGGCATGACTTTCCCAATACAAAAGTTAACCGGGCATGACTTTCCCAATACAAAAGTTCACCGGGCATGACTTTCCCAATACAAAAGTTCACCGGGCATGACTTTCCCAATACAAAAGTTCACCGGGCATGACTTTCCCAATACAAAAGTTCACCGGGCATGACTTTCCCAATACAAAAGTTCACCGGGCATGACTTTCCCAATACAAAAGATCACCGGGCATGACTTTCCCAATACAAAAGTTGACCGGGCATGACTTTCCCAATACAAAAGTTCACCGGGCATGACTTTCCCAGTACAAAAGTTCACCGGGCATGACTTTAACAGTACAAAAGATCACCGGGCATGACTTTCCCAATACAAAAGTTGACCGGGCATGACTTTCCCAGTACAAAAGTTCACCGGGCATGACTTTCCCAGTGCAAAAGTTCACCGGGCATGACTTTCCCAATACAAAAGTTCACCGGGCATGACTTTCCCAATACAAAAGTTCACCGGGCATGACTTTCGCAGTACAAAAGATCACCGGGCATGACTTTCCCAATACAAAAGTTGACCGGGCATGACTTTCCCAGTACAAATGTTCACCGGGCATGACTTTCCCAATACAAAAGTTCACCAGGCATGACTTTCCCAATACAAAAGTTCACCGGGCATGACTTTCCCAATACAAAAGTTCACCGGGCATGACTTTCCCAATACAAAAGTTCACCGGGCATGACTTTCCCAATACAAAAGTTCACCGGGCATGACTTTCCCAGTACAAAAGATCACCGGGCATGACTTTCCCAATACAAAAGTTGACCGGGCATGACTTTCCCAGTACAAATGTTCACCGGGCATGACTTTCCCAATACAAAAGTTCACCGGGCATGACTTTCCCAATACAAAAGTTCACCGGGCATGACTTTCCCAGCACAAAAGTTCACCGGGCATGACTTTCCCAATACAAAAGTTCACCGGGCATGACTTTTCCCATACAAAAGTTCACCGGGCATGACTTTTCCCATGCAAAAGTTCACCGGGCATGACTTTCCCAATACAAAAGTTCACCAGGCATGACTTTCCCAATACAAAAGTTGACCGGGCATGACTTTCCCAATACAAAAGTTCACCGGGCATGACTTTCCCAGTACAAAAGTTCACCGGGCATGACTTTCCCAGTACAAAAGATCACCGGGCATGACTTTCCCAATACAAAAGTTGACCGGGCATGACTTTCCCAGTACAAAAGTTCACCGGGCATGAATTTCCCAGTGCAAAAGTTCACCGGGCATGACTTTCCCAATACAAAAGTTCACCGGGCATGACTTTCCCAATACAAAAGTTCACCGGGCATGACTTTCCCAGTACAAAAGATCACCGGGCATGACTTTCCCAATACAAAAGTTGACCGGGCATGACTTTCCCAGTACAAATGTTCACCGGGCATGACTTTCCCAATACAAAAGTTCACCAGGCATGACTTTCCCAATACAAAAGTTCACCGGGCATGACTTTCCCAATACAAAAGTTCACCGGGCATGACTTTCCCAATACAAAAGTTCACCGGGCATGACTTTCCCAATACAAAAGTTCACCGGGCATGACTTTCCCAGTACAAAAGATCACCGGGCATGACTTTCCCAATACAAAAGTTGACCGGGCATGACTTTCCCAGTACAAATGTTCACCGGGCATGACTTTCCCAATACAAAAGTTCACCGGGCATGACTTTCCCAATACAAAAGTTCACCGGGCATGACTTTCCCAGTACAAAAGTTCACCGGGCATGACTTTCCCAATACAAAAGTTCACCGGGCATGACTTTTCCCATACAAAAGTTCACCGGGCATGACTTTTCCCATGCAAAAGTTCACCGGGCATGACTTTCCCAATACAAAAGTTCACCGGGCATGACTTTTCCCATACAAAAGTTGACCGGGCATGACTTTCCCAATACAAGAGATCACCGGGCATGACTTTCCCAGTACAAAAGATCACCGGGCATGACTTTCCCAATACAAAAGTTGACCGGGCATGACTTTCCCAGTACAAATGTTCACCGGGCATGACTTTCCCAATACAAAAGTTCACTAGGCATGACTTTCCCAATACAAAAGTTCACCGGGCATGACTTTCCCAATACAAAAGTTCACCGGGCATGACTTTCCCAATACAAAAGTTCACCGGGCATGACTTTTCCCATACAAAAGTTCACCGGGCATGACTTTCCCAGTATAAAAGATCACCGGGCATGACTTTCCCAATACAAAAGTTCACCGGGCATGACTTTCCCAATACAAAAGTTCACCGGGCATGACTTTTCCCATACAAAAGTTCACCGGGCATGACTTTCCCAGTACAAAAGATCACCGGGCATGACTTTCCCAATACAAAAGTTGACCGGGCATGACTTTCCCAATACAAAAGTTCACCGGGCATGACTTTCCAAATACAAAAGTTCACCGGGCATGGCTTTCCCAATACAAAAGTTCACCGGGCATGACTTTCCCAATACAAAAGTTCACCGGGCATGACTTTCCCAATACAAAAGTTCACCGGGCATGACTTTCCCAGTACAAAAGTTCACCGGGCATGACTTTCCCAATACAAAAGTTCACCGGGCATGACTTTCCCAATACAAAAGTTCACCGGGCATGACTTTTCCAATACAAAAGTTCACCGGGCATGACTTTCCCAATACAAAAGTTGACCGGGCATGACTTTCCCAGTACAAAAGATCACCGGGCATGACTTTCCCAATACAAAAGTTCACCGGGCATGACTTTCCCAATACAAAAGTTCACCGGGCATGACTTTCCCAATACAAAAGTTCACCGGGCATGACTTTCCCAATACAAAAGTTCACCGGGCATGACTTTCCCAATACAAAAGTTCACCGGGCATGACTTTCCCAATACAAAAGTTCACCGGGCATGACTTTTACCATACAAAAGTTCACCGGGTATGACTTTCCCAATACAAAAGATCACCGGGCATGACTTTCCCAATTCAAAAGTTGACCGGGCATGACTTTCCGAATACAAAAGTTGACCGGGCATGACTTTCCCAATACAAAAGTTCACCGGGCATGACTTTCCCAGTACAAAAGATCACCGGGCATGATTTTCCCAATACAAAAGTTCACCGGGCATGACTTTCCCAATACAAAAGTTCACCGGGCATGACTTTTCCCAGTACAAAAGATCACCGGGCATGACTTTCCCAGTACAAAAGATCACCGGGCATGACTTTCCCAATACAAAAGTTCTCCGGGCATGACTTTCCCAGTACAAAAGATCACCGGGCATGACTTTCCCAATACAAAAGTTCACCGGGCATGACTTTCCCAATACAAAAGTTCACCGGACATGACTTTCCCAGTACAAAAGTTCACCGGGCATGACTTTCCCAGTACAAAAGATCACCGGGCATGACTTTCCCAATACAAAAGTTGACCGGGCATGACTTTCCCAATACAAAAGTTCACCGGGCATGACTTTCCCAATACAAAAGTTCACCGGGCATGACTTTCCCAGTACAAAAGATCACCGGGCATGACTTTCCCAATACAAAAGTTGACCGGGCATGACTTTCCCAATACAAAAGTTCACCGGGCATGACTTTCCCAATACAAAAGTTCACCGGGCATGACTTTCCCAGTACAAAAGTTCACCGGGCATGACTTTCCCAGTACAAAAGATCACCGGGCATGACTTTCCCAATACAAAAGTTGACCGGGCATGACTTTCCCAGTACAAAAGTTCACCGGGCATGACTTTCCCAATACATAAGTTCACCGGGCATGACTTTCCCAATACAAAAGTTCACCGGGCATGACTTTCCCAGTACAAAAGATCACCGGGCATGACTTTCCCAATACAAAAGTTCACCGGGCATGACTTTCCCAATACAAAAGTTGACCGGGCATGACTTTCCCAATACAAAAGTTCACCGGGCATGACTTTCCCAATACAAAAGTTCACCGGGCATGACTTTCCCAGTACAAAAGATCACCGGGCATGACTTTCCCAGTACAAAAGATCACCGGGCATGACTTTCCCAATACAAAAGTTGACCGGGCATGACTTTCCCAGTACAAATGTTCACCGGGCATGACTTTCCCAATACAAAAGTTCACTAGGCATGACTTTCCCAATACAAAAGTTCACCGGGCATGACTTTCCCAATACAAAAGTTCACCGGGCATGACTTTCCCAATACAAAAGTTCACCGGGCATGACTTTTCCCATACAAAAGTTCACCGGGCATGACTTTCCCAGTATAAAAGATCACCGGGCATGACTTTCCCAATACAAAAGTTCACCGGGCATGACTTTCCCAATACAAAAGTTCACCGGGCATGACTTTTCCCATACAAAAGTTCACCGGGCATGACTTTCCCAGTACAAAAGATCACCGGGCATGACTTTCCCAATACAAAAGTTGACCGGGCATGACTTTCCCAATACAAAAGTTCACCGGGCATGACTTTCCAAATACAAAAGTTCACCGGGCATGGCTTTCCCAATACAAAAGTTCACCGGGCATGACTTTCCCAATACAAAAGTTCACCGGGCATGACTTTCCCAATACAAAAGTTCACCGGGCATGACTTTCCCAGTACAAAAGTTCACCGGGCATGACTTTCCCAATACAAAAGTTCACCGGGCATGACTTTCCCAATACAAAAGTTCACCGGGCATGACTTTTCCAATACAAAAGTTCACCGGGCATGACTTTCCCAATACAAAAGTTGACCGGGCATGACTTTCCCAGTACAAAAGATCACCGGGCATGACTTTCCCAATACAAAAGTTCACCGGGCATGACTTTCCCAATACAAAAGTTCACCGGGCATGACTTTCCCAATACAAAAGTTCACCGGGCATGACTTTCCCAATACAAAAGTTCACCGGGCATGACTTTCCCAATACAAAAGTTCACCGGGCATGACTTTCCCAATACAAAAGTTCACCGGGCATGACTTTTACCATACAAAAGTTCACGGGGTATGACTTTCCCAATACAAAAGATCACCGGGCATGACTTTCCCAATTCAAAAGTTGACCGGGCATGACTTTCCGAATACAAAAGTTGACCGGGCATGACTTTCCCAATACAAAAGTTCACCGGGCATGACTTTCCCAGTACAAAAGATCACCGGGCATGATTTTCCCAATACAAAAGTTCACCGGGCATGACTTTCCCAATACAAAAGTTCACCGGGCATGACTTTTCCCAGTACAAAAGATCACCGGGCATGACTTTCCCAGTACAAAAGATCACCGGGCATGACTTTCCCAATACAAAAGTTCTCCGGGCATGACTTTCCCAGTACAAAAGATCACCGGGCATGACTTTCCCAATACAAAAGTTCACCGGGCATGACTTTCCCAATACAAAAGTTCACCGGACATGACTTTCCCAGTACAAAAGTTCACCGGGCATGACTTTCCCAGTACAAAAGATCACCGGGCATGACTTTCCCAATACAAAAGTTGACCGGGCATGACTTTCCCAATACAAAAGTTCACCGGGCATGACTTTCCCAATACAAAAGTTCACCGGGCATGACTTTCCCAGTACAAAAGATCACCGGGCATGACTTTCCCAATACAAAAGTTGACCGGGCATGACTTTCCCAATACAAAAGTTCACCGGGCATGACTTTCCCAATACAAAAGTTCACCGGGCATGACTTTCCCAGTACAAAAGTTCACCGGGCATGACTTTCCCAGTACAAAAGATCACCGGGCATGACTTTCCCAATACAAAAGTTGACCGGGCATGACTTTCCCAGTACAAAAGTTCACCGGGCATGACTTTCCCAATACATAAGTTCACCGGGCATGACTTTCCCAATACAAAAGTTCACCGGGCATGACTTTCCCAGTACAAAAGATCACCGGGCATGACTTTCCCAATACAAAAGTTCACCGGGCATGACTTTCCCAATACAAAAGTTCACCGGACATGACTTTCCCAGTACAAAAGTTCACCGGGCATGACTTTCCCAGTACAAAAGATCACCGGGCATGACTTTCCCAATACAAAAGTTGACCGGGCATGACTTTCCCAATACAAAAGTTCACCGGGCATGACTTTCCCAATACAAAAGTTCACCGGGCATGACTTTCCCAGTACAAAAGATCACCGGGCATGACTTTCCCAATACAAAAGTTGACCGGGCATGACTTTCCCAATACAAAAGTTCACCGGGCATGACTTTCCCAATACAAAAGTTCACCGGGCATGACTTTCCCAGTACAAAAGTTCACCGGGCATGACTTTCCCAGTACAAAAGATCACCGGGCATGACTTTCCCAATACAAAAGTTGACCGGGCATGACTTTCCCAGTACAAAAGTTCACCGGGCATGACTTTCCCAATACATAAGTTCACCGGGCATGACTTTCCCAATACAAAAGTTCACCGGGCATGACTTTCCCAGTACAA
This sequence comes from Musca autumnalis, assembly GCF_047663935.1. Lineage (NCBI taxonomy): Eukaryota > Metazoa > Arthropoda > Insecta > Diptera > Muscidae > Musca > Musca autumnalis. The sequence goes on from NW_027411721.1 coordinate 77,667, forward strand.
AAGATCACCGGGCATGACTTTCCCAATACAAAAGTTCACCGGGCATGACTTTCCCAATACAAAAGTTCACCGGACATGACTTTCCCAGTACAAAAGTTCACCGGGCATGACTTTCCCAGTACAAAAGATCACCGGGCATGACTTTCCCAATACAAAAGTTGACCGGGCATGACTTTCCCAATACAAAAGTTCACCGGGCATGACTTTCCCAATACAAAAGTTCACCGGGCATGACTTTTCCCATACAAAAGTTCACCGGGCATGACTTTCCCAGTACAAAAGATCACCGGGCATGACTTTCCCAATACAAAAGTTCACCGGGCATGACTTTCCCAATACAAAAGTTCACCGGGCATGACTTTCCCAGTACAAAAGTTCACCGGGCATGACTTTCCCAATACAAAAGTTCACCGGGCATGACTTTCCCAATACAAAAGTTCACCGGGCATGACTTTCCCAATACAAAAGTTGACCGGGCATGACTTTCCCAATACAAAAGTTCACCGGACATGACTTTCCCAGTACAAAAGTTCACCGGGCATGACTTTCCCAGTACAAAAGTTCACCGGGCATGACTTTCCCAGTACAAAAGATCACCGGGCATGACTTTCCCAATACAAAAGTTGACCGGGCATGACTTTCCCAGTAGAAATGTTCACCGGGCATGACTTTCCCAATACAAAAGTTCACCGGGCATGACTTTCCCAATACAAAAGTTCACCGTACATGACTTTCCCAGTACAAAAGTTCACCGGGCATGACTTTCCCAATACAAAAGTTCACCGGGCATGACTTTCCCAATACAAAAGTTCACCGGGCATGACTTTTCCCATACAAAAGTTCACCGGGCATGACTTTTCCCATGCAAAAGTTCACCGGGCATGACTTTCCCAATACAAAAGTTCACCGGGCATGACTTTTCCCATACAAAAGTTGACCGGGCATGACTTTCCCAATACAAAAGATCACCGGGCATGACTTTCCCAATACAAAAGTTGACCGGGCATGACTTTCCCAGTACAAATGATCACCGGGCATGACTTTCCCAATACAAAAGTTCACCGGGCATGACTTTCCCAATACAAAAGTTGACCGGGCATGACTTTCCCAATACAAAAGTTCACCGGGCATGACTTTTCCCATACAAAAGTTCACCGGGCATGACTTTCCCAGTACAAAAGATCACCGGGCATGACTTTCCCAATACAAAAGTTCACCGGGCATGACTTTCCCAATACAAAAGTTCACCGGGCATGACTTTTCCCATACAAAAGTTCACAGGGCATGACTTTCCCAGTACAAAAGATCACCGGGCATGACTTTCCCAATACAAAAGTTGACCGGGCATGACTTTCCCAACACAAAAGTTCACCGGGCATGACTTTCCCAATACAAAAGTTCACCGGGCATGACTTTCCCAATACAAAAGTTCACCGGGCATGACTTTCCCAATACAAAAGTTCACCGGGCATGACTTTCCCAATACAAAAGTTCACCGGGCATGACTTTCCCAGTACAAAAGTTCACCGGGCACGACTTTCCCAATACAAAAGTTCACCGGGCATGACTTTCCCAATACAAAAGTTCACCGGGCATGACTTTCCCAATACAAAAGTTCACCGGGCATGACTTTCCCAATACAAAAGTTCACCGGGCATGACTTTCCCAATACAAAAGTTCACCGGGCATGACTTTCCCAATACAAAAGTTCACCGGGCATGACTTTCCCAATACAAAAGTTCACCGGGCATGACTTTTCCCATACAAAAGTTCACCGGGCATGACTTTCCCAATACAAAAGTTCACCGGGCATGACTTTCCCAATACAAAAGATCACCGGGCATGACTTTCCCAGTACAAAAGTTCACCGGGCATGACTTTCCTAATACAAAAGTTGACCGGGCATGACTTTCCCAATACAAAAGTTCACCGGGCATGACTTTTCCCATACAAAAGTTGACCGGGCATGACTTTCCCAGTACAAAAGATCACCGGGCATGACTTTTCCCATACAAAAGTTCACCGGGCATGACTTTCCCAGTACAAAAGATCACCGGGCATGACTTTCCCAATACAAAAGTTCACCGGGCATGACTTTCCCAATACAAAAGTTCACCGGGCATGACTTTCCCAATACAAAAGTTCACCGGGCATGACTCTCCCAATACAAAAGTTCACCGGGCATGACTTTCCCAATACAAAATTCACCGGGCATGACTTTTCCCATACAAAAGTTCACCGGGCATGACTTTCCCAATACAAAAGTTCACCGGGCATGACTTTCCCAGTACAAAAGTTCACCGGGCATGACTTTCCCAATACAAAAGTTGACCGGGCATGACTTTCCCAGTACAAAAGTTCACCGGGCATGACTTTCCCAGTACAAAAGTTCACCGGGCATGACTTTCCCAGTACAAAAGATCACCGGGCATGACTTTCCCAATACAAAAGTTGACCGGGCATGACTTTCCCAATACAAAAGTTCACCGGGCATGACTTTCCCAATACAAAAGTTCACCGGGCATGACTTTCCCAGTACAAAAGATCACCGGGCATGACTTTCCCAATACAAAAGTTGACCGGGCATGACTTTCCCAGTACAAATGTTCACCGGGCATGACTTTCCCAATACAAAAGTTCACCGGGCATGACTTTCCCAATACAAAAGTTCACCGGGCATGACTTTCCCAGTACAAAAGTTCACCGGGCATGACTTTCCCAATACAAAAGTTCACCGGGCATGACTTTTCCCATACAAAAGTTCACCGGGCATGACTTTCCCAGTACAAAAGATCACCGGGGATGACTTTCCCAATACAAAAGTTCACCGGGCATGACTTTCCCAATACAAAAGTTCACCGGGCATGACTTTTCCCATACAAAAGTTCACCGGGCATGACTTTTCCCATACAAAAGTTCACCGGGCATGACTTTCCCAATACAAAAGTTCACCTGGCATGACTTTCCCAGAACAAAAGTTCACCGGGCATGACTTTCCCAATACAAAAGTTCACCGGGCATGACTTTCCCAATACAAAAGTTCACCGGGCATGACTTTCCCAATACAAGAGTTCACCGGGCATGACTTTCCCAATACAAAAGTTCACCGGGCATGACTTTCCCAATACAAAAGTTGACCGGGCATGACTTTCCTAATACAAAAGTTGACCGGGCATGATTTTCCCAGTACAAAAGATCACCGGGCATGACTTTCCCAATACAAAAGTTCACCGGGCATGACTTTCCCAGTACAAAAGTTCACCGGGCATGACTTTCCCAATACAAAAGTTCACCGGGCATGACTTTCCCAATACAAAAGTTCACCGGGCATGACTTTCCCAGTACAAAAGATCACCGGGCATGACTTTCCCAATACAAAAGTTGACCGGGCATGACTTTCCCAATACAAAAGTTGACCGGGCATGACTTTCCCAATACAAAAGTTCACCGGGCATGACTTTCCCAATACAAAAGTTCACCGGGCATGACTTTCCCAGTACAAAAGTTGACCGGGCATGACTTTCCCAATACAAAAGTTGACCGGGCATGACTTTCCCAATACAAAAGTTCACCGGGCATGACTTTCCCAGTACAAAAGATCACCGGGCATGACTGTCCCAATACAAAAGTTCACCGGGCATGACTTTCCCAATACAAAAGTTGACCGGGCATGACTTTCCCAATACAAAAGTTCACCGGGCATGACTTTCCCAATACAAAAGTTCACCGGGCATGACTTTCCCAGTACAAAAGTTCACCGGGCATGACTTTCCCAGTACAAAAGATCACCGGGCATGACTTTCCCAATACAAAAGTTCACCGGGCATGACTTTCCCAATACAAAAGTTCACCGGGCATGACTTTCCCAGCCCAAAAGTTCACCGGGCATGACTTTCCCAATACAAAAGTTCACCGGGCATGACTTTTCCCATACAAAAGTTCACCGGGCATGACTTTTCCCATGCAAAAGTTCACCGGGCATGACTTTCCCAATACAAAAGTTCACCAGGCATGACTTTCCCAATACAAAAGTTGACCGGGCATGACTTTCCCAATACAAAAGTTCACCGGGCATGACTTTCCCAGTACAAAAGTTCACCGGGCATGACTTTCCCAGTACAAAAGATCACCGGGCATGACTTTCCCAATACAAAAGTTGACCGGGCATGACTTTCCCAGTACAAAAGTTCACCGGGCATGACTTTCCCAGTGCAAAAGTTCACCGGGCATGACTTTCCCAATACAAAAGTTCACCGGGCATGACTTTCCCAATACAAAAGTTCACCGGGCATGACTTTCCCAGTACAAAAGATCACCGGGCATGACTTTCCCAATACAAAAGTTGACCGGGCATGACTTTCCCAGTACAAATGTTCACCGGGCATGACTTTCCCAATACAAAAGTTCACCAGGCATGACTTTCCCAATACAAAAGTTCACCGGGCATGACTTTCCCAATACAAAAGTTCACCGGGCATGACTTTCCCAATACAAAAGTTCACCGGGCATGACTTTCCCAATACAAAAGTTCACCGGGCATGACTTTCCCAGTACAAAAGATCACCGGGCATGACTTTCCCAATACAAATGTTCACCGGGCATGACTTTCCCAATACAAAAGTTCACCAGGCATGACTTTCCCAATACAAAAGTTCACCGGGCATGACTTTCCCAATACAAAAGTTCACCAGGCATGACTTTCCCAATACAAAAGTTGACCGGGCATGACTTTCCCAGTACAAATGTTCACCGGGCATGACTTTCCCAATACAAAAGTTCACCGGGCATGACTTTCCCAATACAAAAGTTCACCGGGCATGACTTTCCCAGTACAAAAGTTCACCGGGCATGACTTTCCCAATACAAAAGTTCACCGGGCATGACTTTTCCCATGCAAAAGTTCACCGGGCATGACTTTCCCAATACAAAAGTTCACCGGGCATGACTTTTCCCATACAAAAGTTGACCGGGCATGACTTTCCCAATACAAGAGATCACCGGGCATGACTTTCCCAGTACAAAAGATCACCGGGCATGACTTTCCCAATACAAAAGTTGACCGGGCATGACTTTCCCAGTACAAATGTTCACCGGGCATGACTTTCCCAATACAAAAGTTCACCAGGCATGACTTTCCCAATACAAAAGTTCACCGGGCATGACCTTCCCAATACAAAAGTTCACCGGGCATGACTTTCCCAATACAAAAGTTCACCGGGCATGACTTTTCCCATACAAAAGTTCACCGGGCATGACTTTCCCAGTATAAAAGATCACCGGGCATGACTTTCCCAATACAAAAGTTCACCGGGCATGACTTTCCCAATACAAAAGTTCACCGGGCATGACTTTTCCCATACAAAAGTTCACCGGGCATGACTTTCCCAGTACAAAAGATCACCGGGCATGACTTTCCCAATACAAAAGTTGACCGGGCATGACTTTCCCAATACAAAAGTTCACCGGGCATGACTTTCCAAATACAAAAGTTCACCGGGCATGGCTTTCCCAATACAAAAGTTCACCGGGCATGACTTTCCCAATACAAAAGTTCACCGGGCATGACTTTCCCAATACAAAAGTTCACCGGGCATGACTTTCCCAGTACAAAAGTTCACCGGGCATGACTTTCCCAATACAAAAGTTCACCGGGCATGACTTTCCCAATACAAAAGTTCACCGGGCATGACTTTTCCAATACAAAAGTTCACCGGGCATGACTTTGCCAATACAAAAGTTGACCGGGCATGACTTTCCCAGTACAAAAGATCACCGGGCATGACTTTCCCAATACAAAAGTTCACCGGGCATGACTTTCCCAATACAAAAGTTCACCGGGCATGACTTTCCCAATACAAAAGTTCACCGGGCATGACTTTCCCAATACAAAAGTTCACCGGGCATGACTTTCCCAATACAAAAGTTCACCGGGCATGACTTTCCCAATACAAAAGTTCACCGGGCATGACTTTTACCATACAAAAGTTCACCGGGTATGACTTTCCCAATACAAAAGATCACCGGGCATGACTTTCCCAATTCAAAAGTTGACCGGGCATGACTTTCCGAATACAAAAGTTGACCGGGCATGACTTTCCCAATACAAAAGTTCACCGGGCATGACTTTCCCAGTACAAAAGATCACCGGGCATGATTTTCCCAATACAAAAGTTCACCGGGCATGACTTTCCCAATACAAAAGTTCACCGGGCATGACTTTTCCCAGTACAAAAGATCACCGGGCATGACTTTCCCAGTACAAAAGATCACCGGGCATGACTTTCCCAATACAAAAGTTCTCCGGGCATGACTTTCCCAATACAAAAGTTCACCGGGCATGACTTTCCCAATACAAAAGTTCACCGGGCATGACTTTTCCCATACAAAAGTTCACCGGGCTTGACTTTCCCAATACAAAAGATCACCGGGCATGACTTTCCCAATACAAAAGTTGACCGGGCATGACTTTCCCAATACAAAAGTTGACCGGGCATGACTTTCCCAATACAAAAGTTCACCGGGCATGACTTTCCCAGTACAAAAGATCACCGGGCATGACTTTTCCAATACAAAAGTTCACCGGGCATGACTTTCCCAATACAAAAGTTCACCGGGCATGACTTTCCCAATACAAAAGTTGACCGGGCATGACTTTCCCAGTACAAAAGATCACCAGGCATGACTTTCCCAATACAAAAGTTCACCGGGCATGACTTTCCCAGTACAAAAGATCACCGGGCATGACTTTCCCAATACAAAAGTTGACCGGGCATGACTTTCCCAATACAAAAGTTGACCGGGCATGACTTTCCCAATACAAAAGTTCACCGGGCATGACTTTCCCAATACAAAAGTTCACCGGGCATGACTTTCCCAATACAAAAGTTCACCGGGCATGACTTTCCCAATACAAAAGTTCACCGGGCATGACTTTCCCAATACAAAAGTTCACCGGGCATGACTTTCCCAATACAAAAGTTCACCGGGCATGACTTTCCCAATACAAAAGTTCACCGGGCATGACTTTCCCAATACAAAAGTTCACCGGGCATGACTTTCCCAGTACAAAAGTTCACCGGGCATGACTTTCCCAGTACAAAAGATCACCGGGCATGACTTTCCCAATACAAAAGTTGACCGGGCATGACTTTCCCAGTACAAAAGTTCACCGGGCATGACTTTCCCAATACATAAGTTCACCGGGCATGACTTTCCCAATACAAAAGTTCACCGGGCATGACTTTCCCAGTACAAAAGATCACCGGGCATGACTTTCCCAATACAAAAGTTCACCGGGCATGACTTTCCCAATACAAAAGTTCACCGGACATGACTTTCCCAGTACAAAAGTTCACCGGGCATGACTTTCCCAGTACAAAAGATCACCGGGCATGACTTTCCCAATACAAAAGTTGACCGGGCATGACTTTCCCAATACAAAAGTTGACCGGGCATGACTTTCCCAATACAAAAGTTCACCGGGCATGACTTTCCCAGTACAAAAGATCACCGGGCATGACTTTCCCAATACAAAAGTTGACCGGGCATGACTTTCCCAGTACAAATGTTCACCGGGCATGACTTTTCCCATACAAAAGTTCACCGGGCATGACTTTCCCAATACAAAAGTTCACCGGGCATGACTTTCCCAATACAAAAGTTCACCGGGCATGACTTTTCCCATACAAAAGTTCACCGGGCATGACTTTTCCCATGCAAAAGTTCACCGGGCATGACTTTCCCAATACAAAAGTTCACCGGGCATGACTTTTCCCATACAAAAGTTGACCGGGCATGACTTTCCCAATACAAAAGATCACCGGGCATGACTTTCCCAGTACAAAAGATCACCGGGCATGACTTTCCCAATACAAAAGTTGACCGGGCATGACTTTCCCAGTACAAATGTTCACCGGGCATGACTTTCCCAATACAAAAGTTCACCAGGCATGACTTTCCCAATACAAAAGTTCACCGGGCATGACTTTCCCAATACAAAAGTTCACCGGGCATGACTTTCCCAATACAAAAGTTCACCGGGCATGACTTTTCCCATACAAAAGTTCACCGGGCATGACTTTCCCAGTACAAAAGATCACCGGGCATGACTTTCCCAATACAAAAGTTCACCGGGCATGACTTTCCCAATACAAAAGTTCACCGGGCATGACTTTTCCCATACAAAAGTTCACCGGGCATGACTTTCCCAGTACAAAAGATCACCGGGCATGACTTTCCCAATACAAAAGTTGACCGGGCATGACTTTCCCAATACAAAAGTTCACCGGGCATGACTTTCCCAATACAAAAGTTCACCGGGCATGACTTTCCCCATACAAAAGTTCACCGGGCATGACTTTCCCAATACAAAAGTTCACCGGGAATGACTTTCCCAATACAAAAGTTCACCGGGCATGACTTTCCCAGTACAAAAGTTCACCGGGCATGACTTTCCCAATACAAAAGTTCACCGGGCATGACTTTCCCAATACAAAAGTTCACCGGGCATGACTTTCCCAATACAAAAGTTGACCGGGCATGACTTTCCCAATACAAAAGTTGACCGGGCATGACTTTCCCAGTACAAAAGATCACCGGCCATGACTTTCCCAATACAAAAGTTCACCGGGCATGACTTTCCCAATACAAAAGTTCACCGGGCATGACTTTCCCAATACAAAAGTTCACCGGGCATGACTTTCCCAATACAAAAGTTCACCGGGCATGACTTTCCCAATACAAAAGTTCACCGGGCATGACTTTCCCAATACAAAAGTTCACCGGGCATGACTTTCCCAATACAAAAGTTCACCGGGCATGACTTTTCCCATACAAAAGTTCACCGGGCATGACTTTCCCAATACAAAAGTTCACCGGGCATGACTTTCCCAATACAAAAGACCACCGGGCATGACTTTCCCAGTACAAAAGTTCACCGGGCATGACTTTTCCCAGTACAAAAGATCACCGGGCATGACTTTCACAATACAAAAGTTCACCGGGCATGACTTTCCTAATACAAAAGTTGACCGGGCATGACTTTCCCAATACAAAAGTTCACCGGGCATGACTTTCCCAGTACAAAAGTTCACCGGGCATGACTTTCCCAGTACAAAAGTTCACCGGGCATGACTTTCCCAGTACAAAAGATCACCGGGCATGACTTTCCCAATACAAAAGTTGACCGGGCATGACTTTCCCAATACAAAAGTTCACCGGGCATGACTTTCCCAATACAAAAGTTCACCGGGCATGACTTTCCCAGTACAAAAGATCACCGGGCATGACTTTCCCAATACAAAAGTTGACCGGGCATGACTTTCCCAGTACAAATGTTCACCGGGCATGACTTTCCCAATACAAAAGTTCACCGGGCATGACTTTCCCAATACAAAAGTTCACCGGGCATGACTTTCCCAGTACAAAAGTTCACCGGGCATGACTTTCCCAATACAAAAGTTCACCGGGCATGACTTTCCCAATACAAAAGTTCACCGGGCATGACTTTTCCCATACAAAAGTTCACCGGGCATGACTTTTCCCATGCAAAAGTTCACCGGGCATGACTTTCCCAATACAAAAGTTCACCGGGCATGACTTTTCCCATAAAAAAGTTGACCGGGCATGACTTTCCCAATACAAAAGATCACCGGGCATGACTTTCCCAATACAAAAGTTGACCGGGCATGACTTTCCCAGTACAAATGTTCACCGGGCATGACTTTCCCAATACAAAAGTTCACCGGGCATGACTTTCCCAATACAAAAGTTGACCGGGCATGACTTTCCCAATACAAAAGTTCACCGGGCATGACTTTTCCCATACAAAAGTTCACCGGGCATGACTTTCCCAGTACAAAAGATCACCGGGCATGACTTTCCCAATACAAAAGTTCACCGGGCATGACTTTCCCAATACAAAAGTTCACCGGGCATGACTTTTCCCATACAAAAGTTCACCGGGCATGACTTTCCCAGTACAAAAGATCACCGGGCATGACTTTCCCAATACAAAAGTTGACCGGGCATGACTTTCCCAATACAAAAGTTCACCGGGCATGACTTTCCAATACAAAAGTTCACCGGGCATGACTTTCCCAATACAAAAGTTCACCGGGCATGACTTTCCCAATACAAAAGTTCACCGGGCATGATTTTCCCAATACAAAAGTTCACCGGGCATGACTTTCCCAGTACAAAAGTTCACCGGGCATGACTTTCCCAATACAAAAGTTCACCGGGCATGACTTTCCCAATACAAAAGTTCACCGGGCATGATTTTCCCAATACAAAAGTTCACCGGGCATGACTTTCTCAATACAAAAGTTCACCGGGCATGACTTTCCCAATACAAAAGTTCACCGGGCATGACTTTCCCAATACAAAAGTTCACCGGGCATGACTTTCCCAATACAAAAGTTCACCGGGCATGACTTTTCCCATACAAAAGTTCACCGGGCATGACTTTCCCAATACAAAAGTTCACCGGGCATGACTTTCCCAATACAAAAGATCACCGGGCATGACTTTCCCAGTACAAAAGTTCACCGGGCATGACTTTCCTAATACAAAAGTTGACCGGGCATGACTTTCCCAATACAAAAGTTCACCGGGCATGACTTTTCCCATACAAAAGTTGACCGGGCATGACTTTCCCAGTACAAAAGATCACCGGGCATGACTTTTCCCATACAAAAGTTCACCGGGCATGACTTTCCCAGTACAAAAGATCACCGGGCATGACTTTCCCAATACAAAAGTTCACCGGGCATGACTTTCCCAATACAAAAGTTCACCGGGCATGACTTTCCCAATACAAAAGTTCACCGGGCATGACTTTCCCAATACAAAAGTTCACCGGGCATGACTTTCCCAATACAAAATTCACCGGGCATGACTTTTCCCATACAAAAGTTCACCGGGCATGACTTTCCCAATACAAAAGTTCACCGGGCATGACTTTCCCAGTACAAAAGTTCACCGGGCATGACTTTCCCAATACAAAAGTTGACCGGGCATGACTTTCCCAGTACAAAAGTTCACCGGGCATGACTTTCCCAGTACAAAAGTTCACCGGGCATGACTTTCCCAATACAAAAGTTCACCGGGCATGACTTTCCCAATACAAAAGTTCACCGGGCATGACTTTCCCAATACAAAAGTTCACCGGGCATGACTTTCCCAATACAAAAGTTCACCGGGCATGACTTTCCCAGTACAAAAGTTCACCGGGCATGACTTTCCCAGTACAAAAGATCACCGGGCATGACTTTTCCCATACAAAAGTTCACCGGGCATGACTTTCCCAGTACAAATGTTCACCGGGCATGACTTTCCCAATACAAAAGTTCACCGGGCATGACTTTCCCAATACAAAAGTTCACCGGGCATGACTTTCCCAGTACAAAAGTTCACCGGGCATGACTTTCCCAATACAAAAGTTCACCGGGCATGACTATTCCCATACAAAAGTTCACCGGGCATGACTTTCCCAGTACAAAAGATCACCGGGCATGACTTTCCCAATACAAAAGTTCACCGGGCATGACTTTCCCAATACAAAAGTTGACCGGGCATGACTTTCCCAGTACAAATGTTCACCGGGCATGACTTTCCCAATACAAAAGTTCACCGGGCATGACTTTCCCAATACAAAAGTTCACCGGGCATGACTTTCCCAGTACAAAAGTTCACCGGGCATGACTTTCCCAATACAAAAGTTCACCGGGCATGACTTTTCCCATACAAAAGTTCACCGGGCATGACTTTCCCAGTACAAAAGATCACCGGGCATGACTTTCCCAATACAAAAGTTCACCGGGCATGACTTTCCCAATACAAAAGTTCACCGGGCATGACTTTTCCCATACAAAAGTTCACCGGGCATGACTTTTCCCATACAAAAGTTCACCGGGCATGACTTTCCCAATACAAAAGTTCACCTGGCATGACTTTCCCAGAACAAAAGTTCACCGGGCATGACTTTCCCAATACAAAAGTTCACCGGGCATGACTTTCCCAATACAAAAGTTCACCGGGCATGACTTTCCCAATACAAAAGTTCACCGGGCATGACTTTCCCAATACAAAAGTTCACCGGGCATGACTTTCCCAATACAAAAGTTGACCGGGCATGACTTTCCTAATACAAAAGTTGACCGGGCATGATTTTCCCAGTACAAAAGATCACCGGGCATGACTTTCCCAATACAAAAGTTCTCCGGGCATGACTTTCCCAGTACAAAAGTTCACCGGGCATGACTTTCCCAATACAAAAGTTCACCGGGCATGACTTTCCCAATACAAAAGTTCACCGGGCATGACTTTCCCAGTACAAAAGATCACCGGGCATGACTTTCCCAATACAAAAGTTGACCGGGCATGACTTTCCCAATACAAAAGTTGACCGGGCATGACTTTCCCAATACAAAAGTTCACCGGGCATGACTTTCCCAATACAAAAGTTCACCGGGCATGACTTTCCCAGTACAAAAGTTGACCGGGCATGACTTTCCCAATACAAAAGTTGACCGGGCATGACTTTCCCAATACAAAAGTTCACCGGGCATGACTTTCCCAGTACAAAAGATCACCGGGCATGACTGTCCCAATACAAAAGTTCACCAGGCATGACTTTCCGAATACAAAAGTCGACCGGGCATGACTTTCCCAATACAAAAGTTCACCGGGCATGACTTTCCCAATACAAAAGTTCACCGGGCATGACTTTCCCAGTACAAAAGTTCACCGGGCATGACTTTCCTAATACAAAAGTTGACCGGGCATGACTTTCCCAATACAAAAGTTCACCGGGCATGACTTTCCCAATACAAAAGTTCACCGGGCATGACTTTCCCAATACAAAAGTTCACCGGGCATGACTTTCCCAGTACAAAAGTTCACCGGGCATGACTTTCCCAGTACAAAAGATCACCGGGCATGACTTTCCCAATACAAAAGTTGACCGGGCATGACTTTCCCAATACAAAAGTTCACCGGGCATGACTTTCCCAATAAAAAAGTTGACCGGGCATGACTTTCCCAATACAAAAGTTCACCGGGCATGACTTTCCCAATACAAAAGTTCACCGGGCATGACTTTCCCAATACAAAAGTTCACCGGGCATGACTTTCCCAGTACAAAAGATCACCGGGCATGACTTTCCCAATACAAAAGTTGACCGGGCATGACTTTCCCAATACAAAAGTTCACCGGGCATGACTTTTCCCATACAAAAGTTCACCGGGCATGACTTTCCGAGTACAAAAGTTCACCGGGCATGACTTTCCCAATACAAAAGTTCACCGGGCATGACTTTCCCATTACAAAAGCTCACCGGGCATGACTTTCCCAATACAAAAGTTCACCGGGCATGACTTTCCCAGTACAAAAGTTCACCGGGCATGACTTTCCCAATACAAAAGTTCACCGGGCATGACTTTCCCAATACAAAAGTTCACCGGGCATGACTTTCCCAATACAAAAGTTCACCGGGCATGACTTTCCCAATACAAAAGTTCACCGGGCATGACTTTTCCCATACAAAAGTTCACGGGGCATGACTTTTCCCATACAAAAGTTCACGGGGCATGAATTTCCCAGTACAAAAGATCACCGGGCATGACTTTCCCAATACAAAAGTTGACCGGGCATGACTTTCCCAATACAAAAGTTCACCGGGCATGACTTTTCCCATACAAAAGTTCACCGGGCATGACTTTTCCCATACAAAAGTTCACCGGGCATGACTTTCCCAATACAAAAGTTCACCGGGCATGACTTTCCCAATACAAAAGTTCACCGGGCATGACTTTCCCAGTACAAAAGTTCACCGGGCATGACTTTCCCAATACAAAAGTTCACCGGGCATGACTTTGCCCATACAAAAGTTCACCGGGCATGACTTTTCCCATGCAAAAGTTCACCTGGCATGACTTTCCCAATACAAAAGTTCACCGGGCATGACTTTTCCCATACAAAAGTTGACCGGGCATGACTTTCCCAATACAAAAGATCACCGGGCATGACTTTCCCAGTACAAAAGATCACCGGGCATGACTTTCCCAATACAAAAGTTGACCGGGCATGACTTTCCCCGTACAAATGTTCACCGGGCATGACTTTCCCAATACAAAAGTTCACCGGGCATGACTTTCCCAATACAAAAGTTCACCGGGCATGACTTTCCCAATACAAAAGTTCACAGGGCATGACTTTCCCAATACAAAAGTTGACCGGGCATGACTTTCCCAGTACAAAAGATCACCGGGCATGACTTTCCCAATACAAAAGTTGACCGGGCATGACTTTCCCAATACAAAAGTTCACCGGGCATGACTTTCCCAGTACAAAAGTTCACCGGGCATGACTTTCCTAATACAAATGTTCACTGGGCATGACTTTCCCAATACAAAAGTTCACCGGGCATGACTTTTCCCATACAAAAGTTCACCGGGCATGACTTTCCCAATACAAAAGATCACCGGGCATGACTTTCCCAATACAAAAGTTCACCGTGCATGACTTTCCCAGTACAAAAGATCACCGGGCATGACTTTCCCATACAAAAGTTCACCGGGCATGACTTTCCCAGTACAAAAGTTCACCGGGGATGACTTTCCCAATACAAAAGTTCACCGGGCATGACTTTCCCAATACAAAAGTTCACCGGGCATGACTTTCCCAATACAAAAGTTCACCGGGCATGACTTTCCCAATACAAAAGTTCACCGGGCATGACTTTCCCAATACAAAAGTTCACCGGGCATGACTTTCCCAATACAAAAGTTCACCGGGCATGACTTTCCCAATACAAAAGTTCACCGGGCATGACTTTCCCAGTACAAAAGATCACCGGGCATGACTTTCCCAATACAAAGGTTGACCGGGCATGACTTTCCCAATACAAAAGTTCACCGGGCATGACTTTTCCCATACAAAAGTTGTCCGGGCATGACTTTCCCAATACAAAAGTTCACCGGGCATGACTTTCCCAATACAAAAGTTCACCGGGCATGACTTTCCCAATAAAAAAGTTCACCGGGCATGACTTTCCCAATACAAAAGTTCACCGGGCATTACTTTCCCAGTACAAAAGATCACCGGGCATGACTTTCCCAATACAAAAGTTGACCGGGCATGACTTTCCCAATACAAAAGTTCACCGGGCATGACTTTTCCCATACAAAAGTTCACCGGGCATGACTTTCCCAATACAAAAGTTCACCGGGCATGACTTTCCCAATACAAAAGTTCACCGGGCATGACTTTTCCGATACAAAAGTTCACCGGGCATGACTTTCCCAATACAAAAGATCACCGGGCATAACTTTCCCAATACAAAAGTTCACCGGGCATGACTTTCCCAGTACAAAAGATCACCGGGCATGACTTTCCCATACAAAAGTTCACCGGGCATGACTTTCCCAGTACAAAAGTTCACCGGGCATGACTTTCCCAATACAAAAGTTCACCGGGCATGACTTTCCCAATACAAAAGTTCACCGGGCATGACTTTCCCAATACAAAAGTTCACCGGGCATGACTTTCCCAGTACAAAAGATCACCGGGCATGACTTTCCCAATACAAAAGTTGACCGGGCATGACTTTCCCAATACAAAAGTTGACCGGGCATGACTTTCCCAATACAAAAGTTCACCGGGCATGACTTTCCCAGTACAAAAGATCACCGGGCATGACTTTCCCAATACAAAAGTTCACCGGGCATGACTTTCCCAATACAAAAGTTCACCGGGCATGACTTTCCCAATACAAAAGTTGACCGGGCATGACTTTCCCAATACAAAAGTTGACCGGGCATGACTTTCCCAATACAAAAGTTCACCGGGCATGACTTTTCCCATACAAAAGTTGACCGGGCATGACTTTCCCAATACAAAAGTTGACCGGGCATGACTTTTCCCATACAAAAGTTCACCGGGCATGACTTTCCCAATACAAAAGTTCACCGGGCATGACTTTCCCAGTACAAAAGATCACCGGGCATGACTTTCCCAATACAAAAGTTCACCGGGCATGACTTTCCCAATACAAAAGTTCACCGGGCATGACTTTCCCAATACAAAAGTTCACCGGGCATGACTTTCCCAATACAAAAGATCACCGGGCATGACTTTCCCAATACAAAAGTTCACCGGGCATGACTTTTCCCATACAAAAGTTCACCGGGCATGACTTTCCCAATACAAAAGTTGACCGGGCATGACTTTCCCAATACAAAAGTTGACCGGGCATGACTTTTCCCATACAAAAGTTCACCGGGCATGACTTTCCCAATACAAAAGTTGACCGGGATGACTTTCCCAATACAAAAGTTCACCGGGCATGACTTTCCCAATACAAAAGATCACCGGGCATGACTTTTCCCATACAAAAGTTCACCGGGCATGACTTTCCCAGTACAAAAGATCACCGGGCATGACTTTCCCAATACAAAAGTTGACCGGGCATGACTTTCCCAATACAAAAGTTGACCGGGCATGACTTTCCCAATACAAAAGTTCACCGGGCATGACTTTCCCAGTACAAAAGATCACCGGGCATGACTTTCCCAATACAAAAGTTCACCGGGCATGACTTTCCCAATACAAAAGTTGACCGGGCATGACTTTCCCAATACAAAAGTTCACCGGGCATGACTTTCCCAGTACAAAAGATCACCGGGCATGACTTTCCCAATACAAAAGTTGACCGGGCATGACTTTCCCAATACAAAAGTTCACCGGGCATGACTTTTCCCATACAAAAGTTCACCGGGCATGACTTTCCCAATACAAAAGTTCACCGGGCATGACTTTCCCAGTACAAAAGATCACCGGGCATGACTTTCCCAATACAAAAGTTGACCGGGCATGACTTTCCCAATACAAAAGTTGACCGGGCATGACTTTCCCAGTACAAAAGTTCACCGGGCATGACTTTCCCAATACAAAAGTTCACCGGGCATGACTTTCCCAGTACAAAAGATCACCGGGCATGACTTTCCCAATACAAAAGTTCACCGGGCATGACTTTCCCAATACAAAAGTTCACCGGGCATGACTTTCCCAATACAAAAGTTCACCGGGCATGACTTTCCCAGTACAAAAGTTGACCGGGCATGACTTTCCCAGTACAAAAGTTCACCGGGCATGACTTTCCCAGTACAAAAGATCACCGGGCATGACTTTCCCAGTACAAAAGATCACCGGGCATGACTTTCCCAATACAAAAGTTCACCGGGCATGACTTTTCCCATACAAAAGTTCACCGGGCATGACTTTCCCAATACAAAAGTTCACCGGGCATGACTTTCCCAATACAAAAGTTGACCGGGCATGACTTTCCCAGTACAAAAGTTCACCGGGCATGACTTTCCCAATACAAAAGTTGACCGGGCATGACTTTCCCAATACAAAAGTTCACCGGGCATGACTTTCCCAATACAAAAGTTCACCGGGCATGACTTTCCCAGTACAAAAGTTCACCGGGCATGACTTTCCCAATACAAAAGTTGACCGGGCATGACTATCCCAATACAAAAGTTGACCGGGCATGACTTTCCCAATACAATAGTTCACCGGGCATGACTTTCCCAGTACAAAAGATCACCGGGCATGAATTTCCCATACAAAAGTTCACCGGGCATGACTTTCCTAATACAAAAGTTGACCGGGCATGACTTTCCCAATACAAAAGTTCACCGGGCATGACTTTTCCCATACAAAAGTTGACCGGGCATGACTTTCCCAATACAAAAGTTCACCGGGCATGACTTTCCCAATACAAAAGTTCACCGGGCATGACTTTCCCAATACAAAAGTTCACCGGGCATGACTTTTCCAATACAAAAGTTCACCGGGCATGACTTTCCCAATACAAAAGTTCACCGGGCATGACTTTCCCAGTACAAATGTTCACCGGGCATGACTTTCCCAATACAAAAGTTGACCGGGCATGACTTTCCCAGTACAAAAGATCACCGGGCATGACTTTTCCCATACAAAAGTTGACCGGGCATGACTTTCCGAATACAAAAGTTCACCGGGCATGACTTTCCCAATACAAAAGTTCACCGGGCATGACTTTCCCAGTACAAAAGATCACCGGGCATGACTTTTCCCATACAAAAGTTGACCGGGCATGACTTTCCCAATACAAAAGTTCACCGGGCATGA
The DNA here is from genome assembly GCF_047663935.1 of Musca autumnalis. Classification (NCBI taxonomy): domain Eukaryota; kingdom Metazoa; phylum Arthropoda; class Insecta; order Diptera; family Muscidae; genus Musca; species Musca autumnalis. Next base: position 95,845 of record NW_027411721.1, read on the forward strand.
CTTTCCCAGTACAAAAGTTCACCGGGCATGACTTTCCCAATACAAAAGTTGACCGGGCATGACTTTCCCAATACAAAAGTTGACCGGGCATGACTTTCCCAATACAATAGTTCACCGGGCATGACTTTCCCAGTACAAAAGATCACCGGGCATGACTTTTCCCATACAAAAGTTCACCGGGCATGACTTTCCTAATACAAAAGTTGACCGGGCATGACTTTCCCAATACAAAAGTTCACCGGGCATGACTTTTCCCATACAAAAGTTGACCGGGCATGACTTTCCCAATACAAAAGTTCACCGGGCATGACTTTCCCAATACAAAAGTTCACCGGGCATGACTTTCCCAATACAAAAGTTCACCGGGCATGACTTTCCCAATACAAAACTTCACCGGGCATGACTTTCCCAATACAAAAGTTCACCGGGCATGACTTTCCCAGTACAAAAGTTCACCGGGCATGACTTTCCCAATACAAAAGTTCACCGGGCATGACTTTCCCAGTACAAAAGATCACCGGGCATGACTTTCCCAATACAAAAGTTGACCGGGCATGACTTTCCCAATACAAAAGTTGACCGGGCATGACATTCCCAATACAAAAGTTGACCGGGCATGACTTTCCCAATACAAAAGTTCACCGGGCATGACTTTCCCAGTACAAAAGATCACCGGGCATGACTTTTCCCATACAAAAGTTGACCGGGCATGACTTTCCCAATACAAAAGTTCACCGGGCATGACTTTCCCAGTACAAAAGATCACCGGGCATGACTTTCCCAATACAAAAGTTGACCGGGCATGACTTTCCCAATACAAAAGTTGACCGGGCATGACTTTCCCAGTACAAAAGTTCACCGGGCATGACTTTCCCAATACAAAAGTTCACCGGGCATGACTTTCCCAGTACAAAAGATCACCGGGCATGACTTTCCCAATACAAAAGTTCACCGGGCATGACTTTCCCAATACAAAAGTTCACCGGGCATGACTTTCCCAATACAAAAGTTCACCGGGCATGACTTTCCCAGTACAAAAGTTGACCGGGCATGACTTTCCCAGTACAAAAGTTCACCGGGCATGACTTTCCCAGTACAAAAGATCACCGGGCATGACTTTCCCAGTACAAAAGATCACCGGGCATGACTTTCCCAATACAAAAGTTCACCGGGCATGACTTTTCCCATACAAAAGTTCACCGGGCATGACTTTCCCAATACAAAAGTTCACCGGGCATGACTTTCCCAATACAAAAGTTGACCGGGCATGACTTTCCCAGTACAAAAGTTCACCGGGCATGACTTTCCCAATACAAAAGTTGACCGGGCATGACTTTCCCAATACAAAAGTTCACCGGGCATGACTTTCCCAATACAAAAGTTCACCGGGCATGACTTTCCCAGTACAAAAGTTCACCGGGCATGACTATCCCAATAAAAAAGTTGACCGGGCATGACTTTCCCAATACAATAGTTCACCGGGCATGACTTTCCCAGTACAAAAGATCACCGGGCATGAATTTCCCATACAAAAGTTCACCGGGCATGACTTTCCTAATACAAAAGTTGACCGGGCATGACTTTCCCAATACAAAAGTTCACCGGGCATGACTTTTCCCATACAAAAGTTGACCGGGCATGACTTTCCCAATACAAAAGTTCACCGGGCATGACTTTCCCAATACAAAAGTTCACCGGGCATGACTTTCCCAATACAAAAGTTCACCGGGCATGACTTTCCCAATACAAAAGTTCACCGGGCATGACTTTCCCAATACAAAAGTTCACCGGGCATGACTTTCCCAGTACAAAAGTTCACCGGGCATGACTTTCCCAATACAAAAGTTGACCGGGCATGACTTTCCCAGTACAAAAGATCACCGGGCATGACTTTTCCCATACAAAAGTTGACCGGGCATGACTTTCCCAATACAAAAGTTCACCGGGCATGACTTTCCCAGTACAAAAGATCACCGGGCATGACTTTCCCAATACAAAAGTTGACCGGGCATGACTTTTCCCATACAAAAGTTGACCGGGCATGACTTTCCCAATACAAAAGTTCACCGGGCATGACTTTCCCAGTACAAAAGTTCACCGGGCATGACTTTCCCAATACAAAAGTTGACCGGGCATGACTTTCCCAATACAAAAGTTGACCGGGCATGACTTTCCCAATACAATAGTTCACCGGGCATGACTTTCCCAGTACAAAAGATCACCGGGCATGACTTTTTCCATACAAAAGTTCACCGGGCATGACTTTCCTAATACAAAAGTTGACCGGGCATGACTTTCCCAATACAAAAGTTCACCGGGCATGACTTTTCCCATACAAAAGTTGACCGGGCATGACTTTCCCAATACAAAAGTTCACCGGGCATGACTTTCCCAATACAAAAGTTCACCGGGCATGACTTTCCCAATACAAAAGTTCACCGGGCATGACTTTCCCAATACAAAAGTTCACCGGGCATGACTTTCCCAATACAAAACTTCACCGGGCATGACTTTCCCAATACAAAAGTTCACCGGGCATGACTTTCCCAGTACAAAAGTTCACCGGGCATGACTTTCCCAATACAAAAGTTCACCGGGCATGACTTTCCCAGTACAAAAGATCACCGGGCATGACTTTCCCAATACAAAAGTTGACCGGGCATGACTTTCCCAATACAAAAGTTGACCGGGCATGACTTTCCCAATACAAAAGTTGACCGGGCATGACTTTCCCAATACAAAAGTTCACCGGGCATGACTTTCCCAGTACAAAAGATCACCGGGCATGACTTTTCCCATACAAAAGTTGACCGGGCATGACTTTCCCAATACAAAAGTTCACCGGGCATGACTTTCCCAATACAAAAGTTCACCGGGCATGACTTTCCCAGTACAAAAGTTGACCGGGCATGACTTTCCCAATACAAAAGTTGACCGGGCATGACTTTCCCAACACAAAAGTTCACCGGGCATGACTTTCCCAGTACAAAAGATCACCGGGCATGACTTTCCCAATACAAAAGTTCACCGGGCATGACTTTCCCAATACAAAAGTTGACCGGGCATGACTTTCCCAATACAAAAGTTCACCGGGCATGACTTTCCCAATACAAAAGTTCACCGGGCATGACTTTCCCAGTACAAAAGTTCACCGGGCATGACTTTCCTAATACAAAAGTTGACCGGGCATGACTTTCCCAATACAAAAGTTCACCGGGCATGACTTTCCCAATACAAAAGTTCACCGGGCATGACTTTCCCCATACAAAAGTTCACCGGGCATGACTTTCCCAGTACAAAAGTTCACCGGGCATGACTTTCCCAGTACAAAAGATCACCGGGCATGACTTTCCCAATACAAAAGTTGACCGAGCATGACTTTCCCAATACAAAAGTTCACCGGGCATGACTTTCCCAATAAAAAAGTTGACCGGGCATGACTTTCCCAATACAAAAGTTCACCGGGCATGACTTTCCCAATACAAAAGTTCACCGGGCATGACTTTCCCAATACAAAAGTTCACCGGGCATGACTTTCCCAGTACAAAAGATCACCGGGCATGACTTTCCCAATACAAAAGTTGACCGGGCATGACTTTCCCAATACAAAAGTTCACCGGGCATGACTTTTCCCATACAAAAGTTCACCGGGCATGACTTTCCGAGTACAAAAGTTCACCGGGCATGACTTTCCCAATACAAAAGTTCACCGGGCATGACTTTCCCATTACAAAAGTTCACCGGGCATGACTTTCCCAATACAAAAGTTCACCGGGCATGACTTTCCCAGTACAAAAGTTCACCGGGCATGACTTTCCCAATACAAAAGTTCACCGGGCATGACTTTCCCAATACAAAAGTTCACCGGGCATGACTTTCCCAATACAAAAGTTCACCGGGCATGATTTTCCCAATACAAAAGTTCACCGGGCATGACTTTTCCCATACAAAAGTTCACCGGGCATGACTTTTCCCATACAAAAGTTCACCGGGCATGAATTTCCCAGTACAAAAGATCACCGGGCATGACTTTTCCCATACAAAAGTTCACCGGGCATGACTTTCCCAATACAAAAGTTCACCGGGCATGACTTTCCCAGTACAAAAGTTCACCGGGCATGACTTTCCCAATACAAAAGTTCACCGGGCATGACTTTCCCAATACAAAGGTTCACCGGGCATGACTTTCCCAATACAAAAGTTGACCGGGCATGACTTTCCCAATACAAAAGTTGACCGGGCATGACTTTCCCAATACAAAAGTTCACCGGGCATGACTTTTCCCATACAAAAGTTCACCGGGCATGACTTTCCCAGTACAAAAGATCACCGGGCATGACTTTCCCAATACAAAAGTTGACCGGGCATGACTTTCCCAATACAAAAGTTGACCGTGCATGACTTTCCCAATACAAAAGTTCACCGGGCATGACTTTCCCAGTACAAAAGATCACCGGGCATGACTTTTCCCATACAAAAGTTCACCGGGCATGACTTTCCCAATACAAAAGTTCACCGGGCATGACTTTCCCAGTACAAAAGTTCACCGGGCATGACTTTCCCAATACAAAAGTTCACCGGGCATGACTTTTCCCATACAAAAGTTCACCGGGCATGACTTTTCCCATGCAAAAGTTCACCGGGCATGACTTTCCCAATACAAAAGTTCACCGGGCATGACTTTTCCCATACAAAAGTTGACCGGGCATGACTTTCCCAATACAAAAGATCACCGGGCATGACTTTCCCAGTACAAAAGATCACCGGGCATGACTTTCCCAATACAAAAGTTGACCGGGCATGACTTTCCCAGTACAAATGTTCACCGGGCATGACTTTCCCAATACAAAAGTTCACTGGGCATGACTTTCCCAATGCAAAAGTTCACCGGGCATGACTTTCCCAATACAAAAGTTCACCGGGCATGACTTTCCCAATACAAAAGTTCACCGGGCATGACTTTCCCAATACAAAAGTTCACCGGGCATGACTTTCCCATACAAAAGTTCACCGGGCATGACTTTCCCAGTACAAAAGTTCACCGGGCATGACTTTCCCAATACAAAAGTTCACCGGGCATGACTTTCCCAATACAAAAGTTCACCGGGCATGACTTTCCCAGTACAAAAGATCACCGGGCATGACTTTCCCAATACAAAAGTTGACCGGGCATGACTTTCCCAATACAAAAGTTGACCGGGCATGACTTTTCCCATACAAAAGTTGACCGGGCATGACTTTCCCAATACAAAAGTTCACCGGGCATGACTTTCCCAATACAAAAGTTCACCGGGCATGACTTTCCCAGTACAAAAGATCACCGGGCATGACTTTCCCAATACAAAAGTTGACCGGGCATGACTTTCCCAATACAAAAGTTCACCGGGCATGACTTTTCCCATACAAAAGTTCACCGGGCATGACTTTCCCAATACAAAAGTTCACCGGGCATGACTTTCCCAATACAAAAGTTCACCGGGCATGACTTTTCCGATACAAAAGTTCACCGGGCATGACTTTCCCAATACAAAAGATCACCGGGCATGACTTTCCCAATACAAAAGTTCACCGGGCATGACTTTCCCAGTACAAAAGATCACCGGGCATGACTTTCCCAGTACAAGAGTTCACCGGGCATGACTTTCCCAATACAAAAGTTCACCGGGCATGACTTTCCCAATACAAAAGTTCACCGGGCATGACTTTCCCAATACAAAAGTTCACCGGGCATGACTTTCCCAATACAAAAGTTCACCGGCATGACTTTCCCAGTACAAAAGATCACCGGGCATGACTTTCCCAATACAAAAGTTGACCGGGCATGACTTTCCCAATACAAAAGTTGACCGTGCATGACTTTCCCAATACAAAAGTTCACCGGGCATGACTTTCCCAGTACAAAAGATCACCGGGCATGACTTTCCCAATACAAAAGTTCACCGGGCATGACTTTCCCAATACAAAGGTTCACCGGGCATGACTTTCCCAATACAAAAGTTGACCGGGCATGACTTTCCCAATACAAAAGTTCACCGGGCATGACTTTCCCAGTACAAAAGATCACCGGGCATGACTTTCCCAATACAAAAGTTCACCGGGCATGACTTTCCCAATACAAAGGTTCACCGGGCATGACTTTCCCAATACAAAAGTTCACCGGCATGACTTTCCCAGTACAAAAGATCACCGGGCATGACTTTCCCAATACAAAAGTTGACCGGGCATGACTTTCCCAATACAAAAGTTGACCGTGCATGACTTTCCCAATACAAAAGTTCACCGGGCATGACTTTCCCAGTACAAAAGATCACCGGGCATGACTTTCCCAATACAAAAGTTCACCGGGCATGACTTTCCCAATACAAAGGTTCACCGGGCATGACTTTCCCAATACAAAAGTTGACCGGGCATGACTTTCCCAATACAAAAGTTCACCGGGCATGACTTTCCCAGTACAAAAGATCACCGGGCATGACTTTCCCAATACAAAAGTTCACCGGGCATGACTTTCCCAATACAAAGGTTCACCGGGCATGACTTTCCCAATACAAAAGTTGACCGGGCATGACTTTCCCAATACAAAAGTTCACCGGGCATGACTTTTCCCATACAAAAGTTCACCGGGCATGACTTTCCCAGTACAAAAGATCACCGGGCATGACTTTCCCAATACAAAAGTTGACCGGGCATGACTTTCCCAATACAAAAGTTGACCGTGCATGACTTTCCCAATACAAAAGTTCACCGGGCATGACTTTCCCAGTACAAAAGATCACCGGGCATGACTTTCCCAATACAAAAGTTCACCGGGCATGACTTTCCCAATACAAAGGTTCACCGGGCATGACTTTCCCAATACAAAAGTTGACCGGGCATGACTTTCCCAATACAAAAGTTGACCGGGCATGACTTTCCCAATACAAAAGTTCACCGGGCATGACTTTTCCCATACAAAAGTTGACCGGGCATGACTTTCCCAATACAAAAGTTGACCGGGCATGACTTTTCCCATACAAAAGTTCACCGGGCATGACTTTCCCAATACAAAAGTTGACCGGGCATGACTTTCCCAGTACAAAAGATCACCGGGCATGACTTTCCCAATACAAAAGTTCACCGGGCATGACTTTCCCAATACAAAAGTTCACCGGGCATGACTTTCCCAATACAAAAGATCACCGGGCATGACTTTCCCAATACAAAAGTTCACCGGGCATGACTTTTCCCATACAAAAGTTCACCGGGCATGACTTTCCCAATACAAAAGTTGACCGGGCATGACTTTCCCAATACAAAAGTTGACCGGGCATGACTTTTCCCATACAAAAGTTCACCGGGCATGACTTTCCCAATACAAAAGTTGACCGGGCATGACTTTCCCAATACAAAAGTTCACCGGGCATGACTTTCCCAATACAAAAGATCACCGGGCATGACATTCCCAATACAAAAGATCACCGGGCATGACTTTCCCAGTACAAAAGATCACCGGGCATGACTTTCCCAATACAAAAGTTGACCGGGCATGACTTTCCCAGTACAAATGTTCACCGGGCATGACTTTCCCAATACAAAAGTTCACCGGGCATGACTTTCCCAATACAAAAGTTCACCGGGCATGACTTTCCCAGTACAAAAGATCACCGGGCATGACTTTCCCAATACAAAAGTTGACCGGGCATGACTTTACCAATACAAAAGTTCACCGGGCATGACTTTCCCAATACAAAAGTTCACCGGGCATGACTTTCCCAATACAAAAGTTCACCGGGCATGACTTTCCCAATACAAAAGTTCACCGGGCATGACTTTCCCAGTACAAAAGATCACCTGGCATGACTTTCCCAATACAAAAGTTGACCGGGCATGACTTTCCCAATACAAAAGTTCACCGGGCATGACTTTCCCAATACAAAAGTTCACCGGGCATGACTTTCCCAGTACAAAAGATCACCGGGCATGACTTTCCCAATACAAAAGTTCACCGGGCATGACTTTTCCCATACAAAAGTTCACCGGGCATGACTTTCCCAATACAAAAGTTGACCGGGCATGACTTTCCCAGTACAAAAGATCACCGGGCATGACTTTCCCAATACAAAAGTTCACCGGGCATGACTTTCCCAATACAAAAGATCACCGGGCATGACTTTTCCCATACAAAAGTTCACCGGGCATGACTTTCCCAGTACAAAAGATCACCGGGCATGACTTTCCCAATACAAAAGTTCACCGGGCATGACTTTCCCAATACAAAAGTTCACCGGGCATGACTTTCCCAGTACAAAAGATCACCGGGCATGACTTTCCCAATACAAAAGTTGACCGGGCATGACTTTCCCAATACAAAAGTTGACCGGGCGTGACTTTCCCAATACAAAAGTTCACCGGGCATGACTTTCCCAATACAAAAGTTCACCGGGCATGACTTTCCCAATACAAAAGTTCACCGGGCATGACTTTCCCAATACAAAAGTTCACCGGGCATGACTTTTCCCATACAAAAGTTCACCGGGCATGACTTTTCCCATACAAAAGATCACCGGGCATGACTTTTCCCATACAAAAGTTCACCGGGCATGACTTTCCCAGTACAAAAGATCACCGGGCATGACTTTCCCAATACAAAAGTTCACCGGGCATGACTTTCCCAGTACAAAAGATCACCGGGCATGACTTTCCCAATACAAAAGTTCACCGGGCATGACTTTCCCAGTACAAAAGATCACCGGGCATGACTTTTCCCATACAAAAGTTCACCGGGCATGACTTTTCCCATACAAATTGACCGGGCATGACTTTCCCAGTACAAAAGATCACCGGGCATGACTTTTCCCATACAAAAGTTCACCGGGCATGACTTTCCTAATACAAAAGTTGACCGGGCATGACTTTCCCAGTACAAAAGATCACCGGGCATGACTTTCCCAATACAAAAGTTCACCGGGCATGACTTTTCCCATACAAAAGTTCACCGGGCATGACTTTCCCAATACAAAAGTTGACCGGGCATGACTTTCCCAGTACAAAAGTTCACCGGGCATGACTTTCCTAATACAAAAGTTGACCGGGCATGACTTTCCCAATACAAAAGTTGACCGGGCATGACTTTCCCAGTACAAAAGATCACCGGACATGACTTTCCCAATACAAAAGCTCACCGGGCATGACTTTCCCAATACAAAAGTTCACCGGGCATGACTTTTCCCATACAAAAGTTGACCGGGCATGACTTTCCCAGTACAAAAGATCACCGGGCATGACTTTTCCCATACAAAAGTTCACCGGGCATGACTTTTCCCATACAAAAGTTCACCGGGCATGACTTTCCCAGTACAAAAGATCACCGGGTATGACTTTCCCAATACAAAAGTTGACCGGGCATGACTTTCCCAATACAAAAGTTCACCGGGCATGACTTTCCCAATACAAAAGTTCACCGGGCATGACTTTCCCAATACAAAAGTTCACTGGGCATGACTTTCCCAATACAAAAGTTCACCGGGCATGACTTTCCCAATACAAAAGTTCACCGGGCATGACTTTCCCAATACAAAAGTTCACCGGGCATGACTTTCCCAGTACAAAAGTTCACCGGGCATGACTTTCCCAATACAAAAGTTCACCGGGCATGAATTTCCCAATACAAAAGTTCACCGGGCATGACTTTCCCAATACAAAAGTTCACCGGGCATGACTTTCCCAATACAAAAGTTCACCGGGCATGACTTTCCCAATACAAATGTTCACCGGGCATGACTTTCCCAATACAAAAGTTCACCGGGCATGACTTTCCCAATACAAAAGTTCACCGGGCATGACTTTCCCAATACAAAAGTTCACCGGGCATGACTTTCCCAGTACAAAAGTTCACCGGGCATGACTTTCCCAATACAAAAGTTCACCGGGCATGACTTTCCCAATACAAAAGTTCACCGGGCATGACTTTTCCCATACAAAAGTTCACCGGGCATGACTTTCCCAGTACAAAAGATCACCGGGCATGACTTTCCCAATACAAAAGTTGACCGGGCATGACTTTCCCAATACAAAAGTTGACCGGACATGATTTTTCCCATAAAAAAGTTCACCGGGCATGACTTTTCCCATACAAAAGTTCACCGGGCATGACTTTCCCAGTACAAAAGATCACCGGGCATGACTTTCCCAATACAAAAGTTCACCGGGCATGACTTTCCCAATACAAAAGTTCACCGGGCATGACTTTCCCAGTACAAAAGATCACCGGGCATGACTTTCCCAATACAAAAGTTCACCGGGCATGACTTTCCCAATACAAAAGTTCACCGGGCATGACTTTTCCCATACAAAAGTTCACCGGGCATGACTTTCCCAGTACAAAAGATCACCGGGCATGACTTTCCCAATACAAAAGTTGACCGGGCATGACTTTCCCAATACAAAAGTTCACCGGGCATGACTTTCCCAATACAAAAGTTCACCGGGCATGACTTTCCCAGTACAAAAGATCACCGGGCATGACTTTCCCAATACAAAAGTTGACCGGGCATGACTTTCCCAATACAAAAGTTCACCGGGCATGACTTTCCCAATACAAAAGTTCACCGGGCATGACTTTTCCCATACAAAAGTTCACCGGGCATGACTTTCCCAATACAAAAGTTGACCGGGCATGACTTTCCCAATACAAAAGTTCACCGGGCATGACTTTCCCAGTACAAAAGTTCACCGGGCATGACTTTCCTAATACAAAAGTTGACCGGGCATGACTTTCCCAATACAAAAGTTGACCGGGCATGACTTTCCCAATACAAAAGTTCACCGGGCATGACTTTTCCAGTACAAAAGTTCACCGGGCATGACTTTCCTAATACAAAAGTTGACCGGGCATGACTTTCCCAATACAAAAGTTCACCGGGCATGACTTTCCCAGATCACCGGGCATGACTTTTCCCATACAAAAGTTCACCGGGCATGACTTTCCTAATACAAAAGTTGACCGGGCATGACTTTCCCAATACAAAAGTTCACCGGGCATGACTTTTCCCATACAAAAGTTCACCGGGCATGACTTTCCTAGTACAAAAGATCACCGGGCATGACTTTCCCAATACAAAAGTTGACCGGGCATGACTTTCCTAATACAAAAGTTTACCGGGCATGACTTTCCCAATACAAAAGTTCACCGGGCATGACTTTCCCAGTACAAAAGATCACCGGGCATGACTTTCCCAATACAAAAGTTGACCGGGCATGACTTTCCCAGTACAAATGTTCACCGGGCATGACTTTCCCAATACAAAAGTTCACCGGGCATGATTTTCCCAATACAAAAGTTCACCGGGCATGACTTTCCCAGTACAAAAGTTCACCGGGCAAGACTTTCCCAATACAAAAGTTCACCGGGCATGACTTTCCCAATACAAAAGTTCACCGGGCATGACTTTCCCAGTACAAAAGATCACCGGGCATGACTTTCCCAATACAAAAGTTCACCGGGCATGACTTTCCTAGTACAAAAGATCACCGGGCATGACTTTCCCAATACAAAAGTTGACCGGGCATGACTTTCCCAATACAAAAGTTCACCGGGCATGACTTTCCCAGTACAAAAGTTTACCGGGCATGACTTTCCCAATACAAAAGTTCACCGGGCATGACTTTCCCAGTACAAAAGTTCACCGGGCATGACTTTCCTAATACAAAAGTTGACCGGGCATGACTTTCCCAATACAAAAGTTCACCGGGCATGACTTTCCCAGATCACCGGGCATGACTTTTCCCATACAAAAGTTCACCGGGCATGACTTTCCTAATACAAAAGTTGACCGGGCATGACTTTCCCAGTACAAAAGATCACCGGGCATGACTTTCCCAATACAAAAGTTCACCGGGCATGACTTTCCCAGTACAAAAGTTCACCGGGCATGACTTTCCCAGTACAAAAGATCACCGGGCATGACTTTCCCAATACAAAAGTTCACCGGGCATGACTTTCCCAATACAAAAGTTCACCGGGCATGACTTTCCCAATACAAAAGTTCACCGGGCATGACTTTCCCAGTACAAAAGATCACCGGGCATGACTTTTCCCATACAAAAGTTCACCGGGCATGACTTTCCCAATACAAAAGTTCACCGGGCATGATTTTCCCATACAAAAGTTCACCGGGCATGACTTTCCCAATACAAAAGTTCACCGGGCATGACTTTCCCAATACAAAAGTTGACCGGGCATGACTTTCCCAGTACAAATGTTCACCGGGCATGACTTTCCCAATACAAAAGTTCACCGGGCATGACTTTCCCAATACAAAAGTTCACCGGGCATGACTTTCCCAGTACAAAAGTTCACCGGGCATGACTTTCCCAATACAAAAGTTCGCCGGGCATGACTTTCCCAATACAAAAGTTCACCGGGCATGACTTTCCCAGTACAAAAGATCACCGGGCATGACTTTCCCAATACAAAAGTTCACCGGGCATGACTTTCCCAGTACAAAAGATCAACGGGCATGACTTTCCCAATACAAAAGTTGACCGGGCATGACTTTCCCAATACAAAAGTTCACCGGGCATGACTTTCCCAGTACAAAAGTTCACCGGGCATGACTTTCCCAGTACAAAAAATCACCGGGCATGACTTTCCCAGTACAAAAGTTCACCAGGCATGACTTTCCTAATACAAAAGTTGACCGGGCATGACTTTCCCAATACAAAAGTTGACCGGGCATGACTTTCCCAGTACAAAAGATCACCGGGCATGACTTTCCCAATACAAAAGATCACCGGGCATGACTTTTCCCATACAAAAGTTGACCGGGCATGACTTTCCCAGTACAAAAGATCACCGGGCATGACTTTCCCAATACAAAAGATCACCGGGCATGACTTTTCCCATACAAAAGTTCACCGGGCATGACTTTCCCAGTACAAAAGATCACCGGGCATGACTTTCCCAATACAAAAGTTGACCGGGCCTGACTTTTCCAATACAAAAGTTCACCGGGCATGACTTTTCCCATACAAAAGTTCACCGGGCATGACTTTCCCAATACAAATGTTCACCGGGCATGACTTTCCCAGTACAAAAGATCACCGGGCATGACTTTCCCAATACAAAAGTTCACCGGGCATGAATTTTCCCATACAAAAGTTCACCGGGCATGACTTTCTCAATACAAAAGTTCACCGGGCATGACTTTCCCAGTACAAAAGATCACCGGGCATGACTTTCCCAATACAAAAGTTGACCGGGCATGACTTTCCCAGTACAAATGTTCACCGGGCATGACTTTCCCAATACAAAAGTTCACCGGGCATGACTTTCCCAATACAAAAGTTCACCGGGCATGACTTTCCCAGTACAAAAGTTCACCGGTCATGACTTTCCCAATACAAAAGTTCACCGGGCATGACTTTCCCAATACAAAAGTTCACCGGGCATGACTTTCCCAGTACAAAAGATCACCGGGCATGACTTTCCCAATACAAAAGTTCACCGGGCATGACTTTCCCAGTACAAAAGATCACCGGGCATGACTTTCCCAATACAAAAGTTGACCGGGCATGACTTTCCCAATACAAAAGTTCACCGGGCATGACTTTCCCAGTACAAAAGTTCACCGGGCATGACTTTCCTAATACAAAAGTTGACGGGGCATGACTTTCCCAATACAAAAGTTGACCGGGCATGACTTTCCCAATACAAAAGTTCACCGGGCATGACTTTCCCAGTACAAAAGTTCACCGGGCATGACTTTCCTAATACAAAAGTTGACCGGGCATGACTTTCCCAATACAAAAGTTCACCGGGCATGACTTTCCCAGTACAAAAGATCACCGGGCATGACTTTTCCCATACAAAAGTTCACCGGGCATGACTTTCCTAATACAAAAGTTGACCGGGCATGACTTTCCCAGTACAAAAGATCACCGGGCATGACTTTCCCAATACAAAAGTTCACCGGGCATGACTTTCCCAGTACAAAAGTTCACCGGGCATGACTTTCCCAGTACAAAAGATCACCGGGCATGACTTTCCCAATACAAAAGTTCACCGGGCATGACTTTCCCAATACAAAAGTTCACCGGGCATGACTTTCCCAATACAAAAGTTCACCGGGCATGACTTTCCCAGTACAAAAGATCACCGGGCATGACTTTTCCCATACAAAAGTTCACCGGGTATGACTTTCCCAATACAAAAGTTGACCGGGCATGACTTTCCCAATACAAAAGTTCACCGGGCATGACTTTTCCCATACAAAAGTTCACCGGGCATGACTTTCCCAATACAAAAGTTGACCGGGCATGACTTTCCCAGTACAAAAGATCACCGGGCATGACTTTCCCAATACAAAAGTTCACCGGGCATGACTTTCCCAATACAAAAGTTCACCGGGCATGACTTTCCCAATACAAAAGTTCACCGGGCATGACTTTCCCAATACAAAAGTTCACCGGGCATGACTTTCCCAATACAAATGTTGACCGGGCATGACTTTCCCAATACAAAAGTTCACCGGGCATGACTTTTCCCATACAAAAGTTCACCGGGCATGATTTTCCCAATACAAAAGTTGACCGGGCATGACTTTCCCAATACAAAAGTTCACCGGGCATGACTTTCCCAATACAAAAGTTCACCGGGCATGACTTTCCCAATACAAAAGTTCACCGGGCATGACTTTCCCAATACAAAAGTTCACCGGGCATGACTTTTCCCATACAAAAGTTCACCGGGCATGACTTTCCCAATACAAAAGTTGACCGGGCATGACTTTCCCAGTACAAAAGATCACCGGGCATGACTTTCCCAATACAAAAGTTCACCGGGCATGACTTTCCCAATACAAAAGTTCACCGGGCATGACTTTCCCAATACAAAAGTTCACCGGGCATGACTTTCCCAATACAAAAGTTCACCGGGCATGACTTTCCCAATACAAATGTTGACCGGGCATGACTTTCCCAATACAAAAGTTCACCGGGCATGACTTTTCCCATACAAAAGTTCACCGCGCATGATTTTCCCAATACAAAAGTTGACCGGGCATGACTTTCCCAATACAAAAGTTCACCGGGCATGACTTTCCCAATACAAAAGTTCACCGGGCATGACTTTCCCAATACAAAAGTTTACCGGGCATGACTTTCCCAATACAAAAGTTCACCGGGCATGACTTTCCCAGTACAAAAGATCACCGGGCATGACTTTCCCAATACAAAAGTTCACCGGGCATGACTTTTCCCATACAAAAGTTCACCGGGCATGACTTTTCCCATACAAAAGTTCACCGGGCATGACTTTCCCAATACAAAAGTTCACCGGGCATGACTTTCCCAATACAAAAGTTCACCGGGCATGACTTTCCCAATACAAAAGTTCACCGGGCATGACTTTCCCAGTACAAAAGATCACCGGGCATGACTTTCCCAATACAAAAGTTCACCGGGCATGACTTTCCCAGTACAAAAGTTCACAGGGCATGACTTTCCCAGTACAAAAGATCACCGGGCATGACTTTCCCAATACAAAAGTTGACCGGGCATGACTTTCCCAATACAAAAGTTCACCGGGCTTGACTTTTCCCATACAAAAGTTCACCGGGCATGACTTTCCCAATACAAAAGTTCACCGGGCATGACTTTCCCAGGACAAAAGATCACCGGGCATGGCTTTCCCGGGTGACGTAGGGGATGGAAGATACCAAGGAACGGTCCTGACCGGTTTTAACATGGCAAAGCCCAGGATTTATCTTGGTCCCTCTTTCATCCCAAGTGGACACTGACCTCCCCGTGGTGTCACCTGGGGAACTGCCTTTAACACCCGTTAAAGGTAGTGAGCTAACATGTGCCGCGCGTTCACCCATAAGAACGTTAAAAACTTGGGTTTGGGCGTCGGGTTAGTAACCCTCCCCTAGAAAAAACAGCCTACTATGAAAAAACGAAAGAAAAGAAAAACAAACCCCTCTAAAGTTGACGAACCCCGCAAACGTTTTAAGGACCATGATCTGCGAATCTGCACCTGGAATGTTCGCACTCTTTATAGAGAAGGTGCAGTCTTCGCATTGGCAGACGTACTTGAAAAGTACAAGATCGATATTACTGCCATACTGGAAATGCGATGGATTGGGAAAGGCGTCACAACAACACCTAAAGGTGACGCACTGTATTATAGCTGCCATGACGTAAAGCATGAGTTTGGTTGTGGATTCGTAGTTAGTCGGAGACTAAAACATCTTGTATCCAGCTTCACTCCAGTGAATGAAAGACTTGCTGCAATTCGAATAAAAGCTAAATTCTTCAACATCAGCTTTATTTGCGCTCATGCTCCCACTGAAGAAAAGGACGAACAGACCAACGATATATTTTACGAGTGCTTAGAAGAAACATATGACCGTTGCCCTGCCCATGACATTAAAATCATTCTAGGCGATTTTAATGCCAAAATTGGAAAGGAGAATATCTTTGGCCCAACAGTCGGGAAATTCAGTCTCCACAGTGAAACATCTGACAATGGTATGAGACTGATAGACTTTGCAGCTGCAAAAAACATGGTAGTTAGCAGTACCAGATTTAATCATCTCGATATTCATAAGGGCACCTGGCTGTCTCCAGATCAGAAAACAAGAAACCAAATTGATCATGTTGTGATAGATGGAAGACATTCATCGAGCGTGTTGGATGTACGATCGTTCCGAGGCGCAAACATTGATTCGGACCACTACCTTGTTGCAGCAAAGGTACGCACCCGCTTAAACGTAGCAAACAAAGTACGAGCAGACACAACACGAAAGTTAGACATCGGTAAGCTGCAATCACAACAGATAGCCACAGCATATTCCACTCAACTAGCCCAATTGCTTAATCAAAGCCCTCCTCATCCCGATAACATATCAGCGCAATGGCAAAGCATTGCCCACTCCATGCAAACAGCCGCAAAATCCATACTTGGATACCAGAGACCTCCACCAAGGAATCCATGGTATGATGAGGAGTGTCGTGCTGCCACCGAAGAGAAAAATGCGGCATATAAGGCTACTTTACAATCCGTAGCAACGCGTAGCGCACGAGAGAGATACAGGGAGAAAAGGAGAGAGGAGAAACGTCTTTTCCGCAGGAAAAAGAGAGAGATGGAAAAGCGGGAGTGTGAAAAAATCGAGATGTACAGGAGCCAGAATGAAGTCCGAAAATTCTACCAAAGAGTCAAGCATCAAACTGATGGCTTTGGTACAGGCACATCCTCCTGTAGAGACCAGCAAGGTAATTTGGTAACTGATACAGATAGTATACTCAGGATATGGAAAGAACATTTTTCAAATCTGTTGGTATCCCATAGCAGCGAAGAAGACGAAGATACCACAGTCCCAATCCCAGAAGATGGTATTGAATGTATACTGCCCAGCCAAGATGAGGTAAAGACAGCAATAAATCGGCTGAAGAATAATAAGGCAGCAGGGGCCGATGGCTTACCAGCCGAGCTGTTCAAAACCGGAGGCGACACGCTGATAAGGTGTATTCATCAGCTAGTTAGCACCATCTGGCAGGAAGAACGAGTACCCGACGATTGGAACCTGAGTATCCTGTGCCCCGTCCACAAGAAGGGAGATAAGACTGTATGCTCTAACTATAGGGGCATAAGTCTACTCCCTATTGCCTACAAGATCGTGTCAGGGATATTGTGCGAACGACTAAAGCCAATGGTCAACGAGATTATTGGACCATACCAATGCGGCTTTAGACCTGGCAAGTCCACCATTGACCAGATATTTACCCTGCGGCAAATCCTGGAGAAGACCCAAGAGATGCAGATCGACACCTACCACCTTTTTGTCGATTATAAAGCAGCCTTCGACAGTCCGCTGCGCTCAAAGGTATTCCAAGCCATGTCTGAATTTGGTATTCCCGCAAAGCTTATCCGGCTTTGTAAAATGACTTTAACTGACACGAGGTCCTCAGTTAAAATAGGAAAGAACCTCTCCGAAGAGTTTGGTACCAAAAGAGGTTTCAGACAAGGAGACAGCCTTTCGTGTGACCTCTTCAACATCCTGCTAGAAAAGGTTATACGAGAGGCAAACGTCAAAAGAAGTGGCACAATCTACACCAATAGTCACATGTTACTTGCTTATGCTGATGATATAGACATCATGGGTCGATCAGTAAAAGAAGTAACTGATACCTTTATAAAGGTCGAAGGAGAATCTGCTAAAGTGGGTCTGGCGGTAAACGGTGAGAAGACCAAGTTGATGGTGTCGACGCGCAATGCGTCCATTGAGCTCGGACCGACTGTGGAAGTTGGTTCCTATAATATTGAGGTAGTAAAAGACTTCGTCTACCTCGGCACCTCCGTCAACACAACAAACGACATCAGTTGTGAAATAAAAAGAAGAATTGTATTGGCCAACAGATGCTACTTTGGATTAAGTAAGCAGTTTAAAAACAAAGCCACATCTCGTCAAACAAAAAAAACGCTCTACAAAACACTGATACTACCCGTGCTGATGTATGGCTCCGAAGCCTGGGTACTTGCGCAAGCAGACATGGCAGTGCTTGGTGTGTTTGAGAGAAAAATTCTTCGAAAGATCTACGGACCAATCTGCGTTGACGGTGAATATCGACGTCGCATGAACCACGAGCTGTATCTGCTATACAACGACATCAATATTGTTAAACGTATCGAGATGCAGCGATTGCGTTGGCTAGGCCATATCATAAGAATGAGCGATGATGAACCCGCTAAAAAGGCGTATGAATACATGCCACATGGCGGTGCACGCAGAATTGGCAGGCCAAGGAATAGATGGCGCAAACAAGTGGATGTTGAGATGAAAAGGCGCGGTATTCCAGAGAGCAAAGCAACAAATAGAGAGGAATGGAGATCTCTTCTTAGTTCGGCCTATAGAACAAATGTTCTGTAATGGGCCAGCTAAGTAAGTAAGTAAGCATGACTTTCCCAATACAAAAGTTCACCGGGCATGACTTTCCCAGTACAAAAGATCACCGGGCATGACTTTCCCAATACAAAAGTTCACCGGGCATGACTTTCCCAGTACAAAAGTTCACCGGGCATGACTTTCCTAATACAAAAGTTGACCGGGCATGACTTTCCCAATACAAAAGTTCACCGGGCATGACTTTCCCAGATCACCGGGCATGACTTTTCCCATACAAAAGTTCACCGGACATGACTTTCCTAATACAAAAGTTGACCGGGCATGACTTTCCCAGTACAAAAGATCACCGGGCATGACTTTCCCAATACAAAAGATCACCGGGCATGACTTTTCCCATACAAAAGTTCACCGGGCATGACTTTCCCAGTACAAAAGATCACCGGGCATGACTTTCCCAATACAAAAGTTGACCGGGCCTGACTTTTCCAATACAAAAGTTCACCGGGCATGACTTTTCCCATACAAAAGTTCACCGGGCATGACTTTCCCAATACAAAAGTTCACCGGGCATGACTTTCCCAGTACAAAAGATCACCGGGCATGACTTTCCCAATACAAAAGTTCACCGGGCATGACTTTTCCCATACAAAAGTTCACCGGGCATGACTTTCCCAATACAAAAGTTCACCGGGCATGACTTTCCCAGTACAAACGATCACCGGGCATGACTTTCCCAATACAAAAGTTGACCGGGCATGACTTTCCCAGTACAAATGTTCACCGGGCATGACTTTCCCAATACAAAAGTTCACCGGGCATGACTTTCCCAATACAAAAGTTCACCGGGCATGACTTTCCCAGTACAAAAGTTCACCGGGCATGACTTTCCCAATACAAAAGTTCACCGGGCATGACTTTCCCAATACAAAAGTTCAGCGGGCATGACTTTCCCAGTACAAAAGATCACCGGGCATGACTTTCCCAATACAAAAGTTCACCGGGCTTGACTTTCCCAGTACAAAAGATCACCGGGCATGACTTTCCCAATACAAAAGTTGACCGGGCATGACTTTCCCAATACAAAAGTTCACCGGGCATGACTTTCCCAGTACAAAAGTTCACCGGGCATGACTTTCCTAATACAAAAGTTGACGGGGCATGACTTTCCCAATACAAAAGTTGACCGGGCATGACTTTCCCAATACAAAAGTTCACCGGGCATGACTTTCCCAGTACAAAAGATCACCGGGCATGACTTCCCATACAAAAGTTCACCGGGCATGACTTTCCTAATACAAAAGTTGACCGGGCATGACTTTCCCAGTACAAAAGATCACCGGGCATGACTTTCCCAATACAAAAGTTCACCGGGCATGACTTTCCCAGTACAAAAGTTCACCGGGCATGACTTTCCCAGTACAAAAGATCACCGGGCATGACTTTCCCAATACAAAAGTTCACCGGGCATGACTTTCCCAATACAAAAGTTCACCGGGCATGACTTTCCCAATACAAAAGTTCACCGGGCATGACTTTCCCAGTACAAAAGATCACCGGGCATGACTTTTCCCATACAAAAGTTCACCGGGCATGACTTTCCCAGTACAAAAGATCACCGGGCTTGACTTTTCCAATACAAAAGTTGACCGGGCATGACTTTCCCAATACAAAAGTTCACCGGGCATGACTTTTCCCATACAAAAGTTCACCGGGCATGACTTTCCCAATAAAAGATGATCGGGCATGACTTTCCCAGTACAAAAGATCACCGGGCATGACTTTCCCAATACAAAAGTTCACCGGGCATGACTTTCCCAATACAAAAGTTCACCGGGCATGACTTTCCCAATACAAAAGTTCACCGGGCATGACTTTCCCAATACAAAAGTTCACCGGGCATGACTTTCCCAATACAAATGTTGACCGGGCATGACTTTCCCAATACAAAAGTTCACCGGGCATGACTTTTCCCATACAAAAGTTCACCGGGCATGACTTTCCCAGTACAAAAGATCACCGGGCATGACTTTCCCAATACAAAAGTTCACCGGGCATGACTTTCCCAATACAAAAGTTCACCGGGCATGACTTTCCCAGTACAAAAGTTCACCGGGCATGACTTTCCTAATACAAAAGTTGACGGGGCATGACTTTCCCAATACAAAAGTTCACCGGGCATGACTTTCCCAGTACAAAAGATCACCGGGCTTGACTTTCCCAATACAAAAGTTGACCGGGCATGACTTTCCCAATACAAAAGTTCACCGGGCATGACTTTTCCCATACAAAAGTTCACCGGGCATGACTTTCCCAATACAAAAGTTGACCGGGCATGACTTTCCCAATACAAAAGTTCACCGGGCATGACTTTCCCAATACAAAAGTTCACCGGGCATGACTTTCCCAATACAAAAGTTCACCGGGCATGACTTTCCCAATACAAAAGTTCACCGGGCATGACTTTTCCCATACAAAAGTTCACCGGGCATGACTTTCCTAGTACAAAAGTTGACCGGGCATGACTTTCCCAGTACAAAAGATCACCGGGCATGACTTTTCCCATACAAAAGTTCACCGGGCATGACTTTCCCAGTACAAAAGATCACCGGGCATGACTTTTCCCATACAAAAGTTCACCGGGCATGACTTTCCCAGTACAAAAGATCACCGGGCATGACTTTCCCAATACAAAAGTTGACCGGGCCTGACTTTCCCAATACAAAAGTTCTCCGGGCATGACTTTTCCCATACAAAAGTTCACCGGGCATGACTTTCCCAATACAAAAGTTCACCGGGCATGACTTTCCCAGTACAAAAGATCACCGGGCATGACTTTCCCAATACAAAAGTTCACCGGGCATGACTTTTCCCATACAAAAGTTCACCGGGCATGACTTTTCCCATACAAAAGTTCACCGGGCATGACTTTCCCAATACAAAAGTTCACCGGGCATGACTTTCCCAATACAAAAGTTCACCGGGCATGACTTTCCCAATACAAAAGTTCACCGGGCATGACTTTCCCAGTACAAAAGATCACCGGGCATGACTTTCCCAATACAAAAGTTCACCGGGCATGACTTTTCCCATACAAAAGTTCACCGGGCATGACTTTCCCAATACAAAAGTTCACCGGGCATGACATTCCCAGTACAAAAGATCACCGGGCATGACTTTTCCCATACAAAAGTTCACCGGGCATGACTTTCCCAGTACAAAAGATCACCGGGCGTGACTTTCCCAATACAAAAGTTCACCCGGCATGACTTTCCCAGTACAAAAGATCACCGGGCATGACTTTCCCAATACAAAAGTTCACCGGGCATGACTTTCCCAGTACAAAAGATCACCGGGCATGACTTTTCCCATACAAAAGTTCACCGGGCATGACATTTCCCATACAAAAGTTCACCGGACATGACTTTCCCAATACAAAAGTTCACCGGGCATGACTTTCCCAATACAAAAGTTCACCGGGCATGACTTCACAATACAAAAGATCACCGGGCATGACTTTTCCCATACCAAAGTTCACCGGACATGACTTTCCCAGTACAAAAGATCGCCGGGCATGACTTTCCCAATACAAAAGTTCACCGGGCATGACTTTCCCAATACAAAAGTTCACCGGGCATGACTTTCCCAATACAAAAGATCACCGGGCATGACTTTCCCAATACAAAAGTTCACCGGGCATGACTTTCCCAATACAAAAGTTCAATGGGCATGACTTTCCCAATACAAAAGTTCACCGGGCATGACTTTCCCAATACAAAAGTTCACCGGACATGACTTTCCCAATACAAAAGTTCACCGGGCATGACTTTCCCAATACAAAGTTCACCGGGCATGACTTTCCCAGTACAAAAGATCACCGGGCATGACTTTCCCAATACAAAAGTTCACCGGGCATGACTTTCCCAGTACAAAAGATCACCGGGCATGACTTTTCCCATACAAAAGTTCACCGGGCATGACATTTCCCATACAAAAGTTCACCGGACATGACTTTCCCAATACAAAAGTTCACCGGGCATGACTTTCCCAATACAAAAGTTCACCGGGCATGACTTTCCCAGTACAAAAGATCACCGGGCATGACTTTCCCAATACAAAAGTTCACCGGGCATGACTTTCCCAATACAAAAGTTCACCGGGCATGACTTTCCCAATACAAAAGTTCACCGGGCATGACTTTCCCAGTACAAAAGATCACCGGGCATGACTTTCCCAATACAAAAGTTCACCGGGCATGACTTTTCCCATACAAAAGTTCACCGAGCATGACTTTCCCAATACAAAAGTTGACCGGGCATGACTTTCCCAGTACAAAAGATCACCGGGCATGACTTTCCCAATACAAAAGTTCACCGGGCATGACTTTCCAAATACAAAAGATCACCGGGCATGACTTTCCCAATACAAAAGTTCACCGGGCATGACTTTCCCAATACAAAAGTTCACCGGGCATGACTTTCCCAATACAAAAGTTCACCGGGCATGACTTTCCCAATACAAAAGTTCACCGGGCATGACTTTCCCAATACAAAAGTTCACCGGGCATGACTTTCCCATACAAAAGTTCACCGGGCATGACTTTCCCAATACAAAAGTTCACCGGGCATGACTTTTCCCATACAAAAGTTCACCGGGCATGACTTTTCCCATACAAAAGTTCACCGGGCATGACTTTCCCAGTACAAAAGATCACCGGGCATGACTTTCCCAATACAAAAGTTGACCGGGCCTGACTTTCCCAATACAAAAGTTCACCGGGCATGACTTTCCCAGTACAAAAGATCACCGGGCATGACTTTCCCAATACAAAAGTTCACGGGGCATGACTTTCCCAGATCACCGGGCATGACTTTTCCCATACAAAAGTTCACCGGGCATGACTTTCCTAATACAAAAGTTGACCGGGCATGACTTTCCCAGTACAAAAGATCACCGGGCATGACTTTCTCAATACAAAAGATCACCGGGCATGACTTTTCCCATACAAAAGTTCACCGGGCATGACTTTCCCAGTACAAAAGATCACCGGGCATGACTTTCCCAATACAAAAGTTGACCGGGCCTGACTTTCCCAATACAAAAGTTCACCGGGTATGACTTTCCCAGTACAAAAGATCACCGGGCATGACTTTCCCAATACAAAAGTTCACCGGGCATGACTTTCCCAATACAAAAGTTCACCGGGCATGACTTTCCCAGTACAAAAGATCACCGGGCATGACTTTTCCCGTACAAAAGTTCACCGGGCATGACTTTCCCAGTACAAAAGATCACCGGGCATGACTTTCCCAATACAAAAGTTCACCGGGCATGACTTTCCCAGTACAAAAGATCACCGGGCATGACTTTCCCAATACAAAAGTTCACCGGGCATGACTTTCCCAGTACAAAAGATCACCGGGCATGACTTTTCCCATACAAAAGTTCACCGGGCATGACTTTTCCCATACAAAAGTTCACCGGGCATGACTTTCCCAATACAAAAGTTCACCGGGCATGACTTTCCCAATACAAAAGTTCACCGGGCATGACTTTCCCAATACAAAAGATCACCGGGCATGACTTTTCCCATACAAAAGTTCACCGGGCATGACTTTCCCAGTACAAAAGATCACCGGTCATGACTTTCCCAATACAAAAGTTCACCGGGCATGACTTTCCCAATACAAAAGTTCACCGGGCATGACTTTCCCAGTACAAAAGATCACCGGGCATGACTTTTCCCATACAAAAGTTCACCGGGCATGACTTTTCCCATACAAATGTTCACCGGGCATGACTTTCCCAATACAAAAGTTCACCGGGCATGACTTTCCCAATACAAAAGTTCACCGGGCATGACTTTCCCAATACAAAAGTTCACCGGGCATGACTTTCCCAATACAAAAGTTCACCGGGCATGACTTTCCCAATACAAAAGTTCACCGGGCATGACTTTCCCAATACAAAAGTTCACCGGGCATGACTTTTCCCATACAAAAGTTCACCGGGCATGACTTTCCCAATACAAAAGTTGACCGGGCATGACTTTCCCAGTACAAAAGATCACCGGGCATGACTTTCCCAATACAAAAGTTCACCGGGCATGACTTTCCCAATACAAAAGATCACCGGGCATGACTTTCCCAATACAAAAGTTCACCGGGCATGACTTTCCCAATACAAAAGTTCACCGGGCATGACTTTCCCAATACAAAAGTTCACCGGGCATGACTTTCCCAATACAAAAGTTCACCGGGCATGACTTTCCCATACAAAAGTTCACCGGGCATGACTTTCCCAATACAAAAGTTCACCGGGCATGACTTTTCCCATACAAAAGTTCACCGGGCATGACTTTTCCCATACAAAAGTTCACCGGGCATGACTTTCCCAGTACAAAAGATCACCGGGCATGACTTTCCCAATACAAAAGTTCACCGGGCATGACTTTCCCAATACAAAAGTTCACCGCGCATGACTTTCCCAGTACAAAAGATCACCGGGCATGACTTTTCCCATACAAAAGTTCACCGGGCATGACTTTCCTAATACAAAAGTTGACCGGGCATGACTTTCCCAGTACAAAAGATCACCGGGCATGACTTTCCCAATACAAAAGTTCACCGGGCATGACTTTCCCAATACAAAAGTTCACCGGGCATGACTTTTCCCATACAAAAGTTCACCGGGCATGACTTTCCCAATACAAAAGTTGACCGGGCATGACTTTCCCAGTACAAAAGATCACCGGGCATGACTTTCCCAATACAAAAGTTCACCGGGCATGACTTTCCCAATACAAAAGATCACCGGGCATGACTTTCCCAATACAAAAGTTCACCGGGCATGACTTTCCCAATACAAAAGTTCACCGGGCATGACTTTCCCAATACAAAAGTTCACCGGGCATGACTTTCCCAATACAAAAGTTCACCGGGCATGACTTTCCCATACAAAAGTTCACCGGGCATGACTTTCCCAATACAAAAGTTCACCGGGCATGACTTTTCCCATACAAAAGTTCACCGGGCATGACTTTTCCCATACAAAAGTTCACCGGGCATGACTTTCCCAGTACAAAAGATCACCGGGCATGACTTTCCCAATACAAAAGTTCACCGGGCATGACTTTCCCAATACAAAAGTTCACCGGGCATGACTTTCCCAGTACAAAAGATCACCGGGCATGACTTTCCCAATACAAAAGTTGACCGGGCATGACTTTCCCAATACAAAATTTGACCGGGCATGACTTTCCCAATACAAAAGTTCACCGGGCATGACTTTCCCAATACAAAAGTTCACCGGGCATGACTTTCCCAATACAAAAGTTCACCGGGCATGACTTTCCCAATACAAAAGTTCACCGGGCATGACTTTTCCCATACAAAAGTTCACCGGGCATGACTTTTCCCATACAAAAGATCACCGGGCATGACTTTTCCCATACAAAAGTTCACCGGGCATGACTTTCCCAGTACAAAAGATCACCGGGCATGACTTTCCCAATACAAAAGTTCACCGGGCATGACTTTCCCAGTACAAAAGATCACCGGGCATGACTTTCCCAATACAAAAGTTCACCCGGCATGACTTTCCCAGTACAAAAGATCACCGGGCATGACTTTTCCCATACAAAAGTTCACCGGGCATGACTTTTCCCATACAAAAGTTCACCGCGCATGACTTTCCCAGTACAAAAGATCACCGGGCATGACTTTTCCCATACAAAAGTTCACCGGGCATGACTTTCCTAATACAAAAGTTGACCGGGCATGACTTTCCCAGTACAAAAGATCACCGGGCATGACTTTCCCAATACAAAAGTTCACCGGGCATGACTTTTCCCATACAAAAGTTCACCGGGCATGACTTTCCCAATACAAAAGTTCACCGGGCATGACTTTCCCAATACAAAAGTTCACCGGGCATGACTTTCCCAATACAAAAGTTCACCGGGCATGACTTTCCCAATACAAAAGTTCACCGGGCATGACTTTCCCAATACAAAAGTTCACCGGGCATGACTTTCCCAATACAAAAGTTCACCGGGCATGACTTTCCCAATACAAAAGTTCACCGGGCATGACTATCCCAATACAAAAGTTCACCGGGCATGACTTTCCCAATACAAAAGTTCACCGGGCATGACTTTCCCAATACAAAAGTTCACCGGGCATGACTTTCCCTGTACGAAAGATCACCGGGCATGACTTTCCCAATACAAAAGTTGACCGGGCATGACTTTCCCAATACAAAAGTTCACCGGGCATGACTTTTCCCATACAAAAGTTCACCGGGCATGACTTTCCCAGTACAAAAGATCACCGGGCATGACTTTCCCAATACAAAAGTTCACCGGGCATGACTTTCCCAATACAAAAGTTGACCGGGCATGACTTTCCCAATACAAAAGTTCACCGGGCATGACTTTTCCCATACAAAAGTTGACCGGGCATGACTTTCCCAATACAAAAGTTCACCGGGCATGACTTTCCCAATACAAAAGTTCACCGGGCATGACTTTCCCAGTACAAAAGATCACCGGGCATGACTTTCCCAATACAAAAGTTCACCGGGCATGACTTTCCCAGTACAAAAGATCACCGGGCATGACTTTCCCAATACAAAAGTTGACCGGGCATGACTTTCCCAATACAAAAGTTCACCGGGCATGACTTTTCCCATACAAAAGTTCACCGGGCATGACTTTCCCAGTACAAAAGATCACCGGGCATGACTTTCCCAATACAAAAGTTCACCGGGCATGACTTTTCCCATACAAAAGTTCACCGGGCATGACTTTCCCAATACAAAAGTTCACCGGGCATGACTTTTCCCATACAAAAGTTGACCGGGCATGACTTTCCCAGTACAAAAGTTCACCGGGCATGACTTTCCCAGTACAAAAGTTCACCGGGCATGACTTTCCTAATACAAAATTTCAACGGGCATGACTTTCCCAAAACAAAAGTTCACCGGGCATGACTTTCCCAATACAAAAGATCACCGGGCATGACTTTCCCAGTACAAAAGTTCACCGGGCATGACTTTCCCAATACAAAAGTTCACCGGGCATGACTTTCCCATAAAAAGTTCACCGGGCATGACTTTTCCCATAAAAAGTTCACCGGGCATGACTTTTCCCATACAAAAGTTCACCGGGCATGACTTTCCCAATACAAAAGTTCACCGGGCATGACTTTCCCAGTACAAAAGTTCACCGGGCATGACTTTCCCAATACAAACGTTGACCGGGCATGACTTTCCCAATACAAAAGTTCACCGGGCATGACTTTCCCAATACAAAAGTTCACCGGGCATAACTTTCCCAATACAAAAGTTCACCGGGCATGACTTTCCCAATACAAAAGTTCACCGGGCATGACTTTCCCAATACAAAAGTTCACCGGGCATGACTTTCCCAATACAAAAGTTCACCGGGCATGACTTTCCCAGTACAAAAGTTCACCGGGCATGACTTTCCCAATACAAAAGTTCACCGGGCATGACTTTCCCAATAAAAAGTTCACCGGGCATGACTTTCCCAATACAAAAGTTCACCGGGCATGACTTTCCCAATACAAAAGTTCACCGGGCATGACTTTCCCAATACAAAAGTTCACCGGGCATGACTTTTCCAATACAAAAGTTCACCGGGCATGACTTTCCCAATACAAAAGTTCACCGGGCATGACTTTCCCAATACAAAAGTTCACCGGGCATGACTTTCCCAGTACAAAAGTTCACCGGGCATGACTTTCCCAGTACAAAAGATTACCGGGCATGACTTTCCCAATACAAAAGTTGACCGGGCATGACTTTCCCAGTACAAAAGTTCACCGGGCATGACTTTCCCAGTACAAAAGTTGACCGGGCATGACTTTCCCAATACAAAAGTTCGCCGGGCATGACTTTCCCAATACAAAAGTTCACCGGGCATGACTTTCCCAATACAAAAGTTCACCGGGCATGACTTTCCCAGTACAAAAGTTCACCGGGCATGACTTTCCCAATACAAAAGTTCACCGGGCATGACTTTCCCAATACAAAAGTTCACTGGGCATGACTTTCCCAATACAAAAGTTCACCGGGCATGACTTTCCCAATACAAAAGTTCACCGGGCATGACTTTCCCAATACAAAAGTGCACCGGGCATGACTTTCCCAATACAAAAGTTCAACGGGCATGACTTTCCCAATACAAAAGTTCAACGGGCATGACTTTCCCAATACAAAAGTTCACCGGGCATGACTTTCCCAGTACAAAAGTTCACCGGGCATGACTTTCCCAGTACAAAAGATCACCGGGCATGACTTTCCCAATACAAAAGTTGACCGGGCATGACTTTCCCAGTACAAAAGTTCACCGGGCATGACTTTCCCAGTACAAAAGTTGACCCGGCATGACTTTCCCAGTACAAAAGTTCACCGGGCATGACTTTCCCAGTACAAAAGTTGACCGGGCATGACTTTCCCAATACAAAAGTTCACCGGGCATGACTTTTCCCATACAAAAGTTCACCGGGCATGACTTTTCCCATACAAAAGTTCACCGGGCATGACTTTCCCAATACAAAAGTTCACCGGGCATGACTTTCCCAGTACAAAAGATCACCGGGCATGACTTTCCCAATACAAAAGTTGACAGGGCATGACTTTCCCAATACAAAAGTTCACCGGGAATGACTTTCCCAGTACAAAAGATCACCGGGCATGACTTTTCCCATACAAAAGTTCACCGGGCATGACTTTCCCAGTACAAAAGATCACCTAGCATGACTTTCCCAATACAAAAGTTGACCGGGCATGACTTTCCCAATACAAAAGTTCACCGGGCATGACTTTTCCCATACAAAAGTTCACCGGGCATGACTTTTCCCATACAAAAGTTCACCGGGCATGACTTTCCCAATACAAAAGTTCACCGGGCATGACTTTCCCAGTACAAAAGTTCACCGGGCATGACTTTCCCAATATAAAACTTGACCGGGCATGACTTTCCCAATACAAAAGTTCACCGGGCATGACTTTCCCAATACAAAAGTTCACCGGGCATGACTTTCCCAGTACAAAAGATCACCGGGCATGACTTTCCCAATACAAGAGTTCACCGGGCATGACTTTCCCAATACAAAAGTTCACCGGGCATGACTTTCCCAATACAAAAGTTCACCGGGCATGACTTTCCCAGTACAAAAGATCACCGGGCATGACTTTCCCAACACAAAAGTTGACCGGGCATGACTTTCCCAGTACAAAAGATCACCGGGCATGACTTTTCCCATACAAAAGTTCACCGGGCATGACTTTCCCAGTACAAAAGATCACCGGGCATGACTTTCCCAATACAAAAGTTGACCGGGCATGACTTTCCCAATACAAAAGTTCACCGGGCATGACTTTCCCAATACAAAAGTTCACCGGGCATGACTTTCCCATTACAAAAGTTCACCGGGCATGACTTTCCCAATACAAAAGTTCACCGGGCATGACTTTCCCAATACAAAAGTTCACCGGGCATGACTTTCCCAATACAAAAGTTCACCGGGCATGACTTTCCCAGTACAAAAGTTCACCGGGCATGACTTTCCCAATACAAAAGTTCACCGGGCATGACTTTCCCAATACGAAAGTTCACCGGGCATGACTTTCCCAATACAAAAGTTGACCGGGCATGACTTTCCCAATACAAAAGTTCACCGGGCATGACTTTCCCAGTACAAAAGATCACCGGGCATGACTTTCCCAATACAAAAGTTGACCGGGCATGACTTTCCCAATACAAAAGTTCACCGGGCATGACTTTTCTCATACAAAAGTTCACCGGGCATGACTTTTCCCATACAAAAGTTCACCGGGCATGACTTTCCCAATACAAAAGTTCACCGGGCATGACTTTCCCAATACAAAAGTTCACCGGGCATGACTTTTCCCATACAAAAGTTGACCGGGCATGACTTTCCCAATACAAAAGTTGACCGGGCATGTCTTTCCCAATACAAAAGTTCACCGGGCATGACTTTTCCCATACAAAAGTTGACCGGGCATGACTTTCCCAATACAAAAGTTCACCGGGCATGACTTTCCCAATACAAAAGTTCACCGGGCATGACTTTCCCAATACAAAAGTTCACCGGGCATGACTTTCCCAGTACAAAAGATCACCGGGCATGACTTTCCCAATACAAAAGTTCATCGGGCATGACATTCCCAATACAAAAGTTGACCGGGCATGACTTTCCCAGTACAAAAGTTCACCGGGCATGACTTTCCCAGTACAAAAGTTCACCGGGCATGACTTTCCCAATACAAAAGTTCACCGGGCATGACTTTCCCAATACAAAAGTTCACCGGCCATGACTTTCCCAGTACAAAAGATCACCGGGCATGACTTTCCCAATACAAAAGTTCACCGGGCATGACTTTCCCAGTACAAAAGATCACCGGGCATGACTTTCCCAATACAAAAGTTGACCGGGCATGACTTTCCCAATACAAAAGTTCACCGGGCATGACTTTCCCAGTACAAAAGTTCACCGGGCATGACTTTCCTAATACAAAAGTTGACCGGGCATGACTTTCCCAATACAAAAGTTCACCGGGCATGACTTTCCCAGTACAAAAGATCATCGGGCATGACTTTTCCCATACAAAAGTTCACCGGGCATGACTTTCCTAATACAAAAGTTGACCGGGCATGACTTTCCCAATACAAAAGTTCACCGGGCATGACTTTTCCCATACAAAAGTTGACCGGGCATGACTTTCCCAATACAAAAGTTCACCGGGCATGACTTTCCCAATACAAAAGTTCACCGGGCATGACTTTCCCAATACAAAAGTTCACCGGGCATGACTTTCCCAATACAAAAGTTCACCGGGCATGACTTTCCCAATACAAAAGTTCACCGGGCATGACTTTCCCAATACAAAAGTTCACCGGGCATGACTTTCCCAGTACAAAAGTTCACCGGGCATGACTTTCCCAATACAAAAGTTCACCGGGCATGACTTTCCCAATACAAAAGTTCACCGGGCATGACTTTCCCAATACAAAAGTTGACCGGGCATGACTTTCCCAATACAAAAGTTCACCGGGCATGACTTTCCCAGTACAAAAGATCACCGGGCATGACTTTTCCCATACAAAAGTTCACCGGGCATGACTTTTCCCATACAAAAGTTCACCGGGCATGACTTTCCCAATACAAAAGTTCACCGGGCATGACTTTCCCAGTACAAAAGATCACCGGGCATGACTTTCCCAATACAAAAGTTGACCGGGCATGACTTTCCCAATACAAAAGTTCACCGGGCATGACTTTCCCAGTACAAAAGTTCACCGGGCATGACTTTCCCAGTACAAAAGATCACCGGGCATGACTTTCCCAATACAAAAGTTCACCGGGCATGACTTTCCCAATACAAAAGTTGACCGGGCATGATTTTCCGAATACAAAAGTTCACCGGGCATGACTTTCCCAGTACAAAAGATCACCGGGCATGACTTTCCCAGTACAAAAGATCACCGGGCATGACTTTCCCAATACAAAAGTTGACCGGGCATGACTTTCCCAGTACAAAAGTTCACCGGGCATGACTTTCCCAGTACAAAAGTTCACCGGGCATGACTTTCCCAATACAAAAGTTCACCGGGCATGAATTTCCCAATACAAAAGTTCACCGGGCATGACTTTCCCAGTACAAAAGATCACCGGGCATGACTTTCCCAATACAAAAGTTCACCGGGCGTGACTTTCCCAATACAAAAGTTCACCGGGCATGACTTTTCCCATACAAAATTCACCGGGCATGACTTTCCCAATACAAAAGTTCACCGGGCATGACTTTTCCCATACAAAAGTTCACCGGGCATGACTTTCCCAATACAAAAGTTCACCGGGCGTGACTTTCCCAGTACAAAAGATCACCGGGCATGACTTTCCCAATACAAAAGTTGACCGGGCATGACTTTCCCAATACAAAAGTTCACCGGGCATGACTTTTCCAGTACAAAAGTTCACCGGGCATGACTTTCCCAATACAAAAGTTCACCGGGCATGACTTTTCCCATACAAAAGTTGACCGGGCATGACTTTCCCAATACAAAAGTTCACCGGGCATGACTTTCCCAATACAAAAGTTCACCGGGCATGACTTTCCCAATACAAAAGTTCACCGGGCATGACTTTTCCAGTACAAAAGATCACCGGGCATGACTTTCCCAATACAAAAGTTCACCGGGCATGACTTTCCCAGTACAAAAGTTCACCGGGCATGACTTTTCCAGTACAAAAGATCACCGGGCATGACTTTCCCAATACAAAAGATCACCGGGCATGACTTTCCCAGTACAAAAGTTCACCGGGCATGACTTTCCCAATACAAAAGTTCACCGGACATGACTTTCCCAATACAAAAGTTGACCGGGCATGACTTTCCCAATACAAAAGTTCACCGGGCATGACTTTCCCAGTACAAAAGATCACCGGGCATGACTTTCCCAATACAAAAGTTCACCGGGCATGACTTTTCCCATACAAAAGTTCACCGGGCATGACTTTCCCAATACAAAAGTTGACCGGGCATGACTTTCCCAGTACAAAAGATCACCGGGCATGACTTTCCCAATACAAAAGTTCACCGGGCATGACTTTGCCAATACAAAAGATCACCGGGCATGACTTTCCCAATACAAAAGTTCACCGGGCATGACTTTCCCAATACAAAAGTTCACCGGGCATGACTTTCCCATTACAAAAGTTCACCGGGCATGACTTTCCCAGTACAAAAGATCACCGGGCATGACTTTCCCAATACAAAAGTTCACCGGGCATGACTTTCCCAATACAAAAGTTCACCGGGCATGACTTTCCCAATACAAAAGTTCACCGGGCATGACTTTCCCAATACAAAAGTTCACCGGGCATGACTTTCCCATACAAAAGTTCACCGGGCATGACTTTCCCAGTACAAAAGATCACCGGGCATGACTTTCCCAATACAAAAGTTCACCGGGCATGACTTTCCCAATACAAAAGATCACCGGGCATGACTTTCCCAATACAAAAGTTCACCGGGCATGACTTTCCCAATACAAAAGTTCAACGGGCCTGACTTTCCCAATACAAAAGTTCACCGGGCATGACTTTCCCAGTACAAAAGATCACCGGGCATGACTTTCCCAATACAAAAGTTCACCGGGCATGACTTTCCCAATACAAAAGTTCACCGGGCATGACTTTCCCAATACAAAAGTTCACCGGGCATGACTTTCCCAATACAAAAGTTCACCGGGCATGACTTTCCCAATACAAAAGTTCACCGGGCATGACT
This sequence comes from Musca autumnalis, assembly GCF_047663935.1. Classification (NCBI taxonomy): domain Eukaryota; kingdom Metazoa; phylum Arthropoda; class Insecta; order Diptera; family Muscidae; genus Musca; species Musca autumnalis. Next base: position 130,065 of record NW_027411721.1, read on the forward strand.
TTCCCAATACAAAAGTTGACCGGGCATGACTTTCCCAATACAAAAGTTCACCGGGCATGACTTTCCCAGTACAAAAGATCACCGGGCATGACTTTCCCAATACAAAAGTTCACCGGGCATGGCTTTTCCCATACAAAAGTTCGCCGGGCATGACTTTCCCAATACAAAAGTTGACCGGGCATGACTTTCCCAGTACAAAAGTTCACCGGGCATGACTTTCCCAATACAAAAGATCACCGGGCATGACTTTCCCAATACAAAAGTTCACCGGGCATGACTTTCCCAATACAAAAATCACCGGGCATGACTTTCCCAATACAAAAGTTCACCGGGCATGACTTTCCCAGTACAAAAGTTCACCGGGCATGACTTTCCCAATACAAAAGTTGACCGGGCATGACTTTCCCAATACAAAAGGTCACCGGGCATGACTTTCCCAGTACAAAAGTTCACCGGGCATGACTTTCCCAATACAAAAGTTGACCGGGCATGACTTTCCCAATACAAAAGTTCACCGGGCATGACTTTCCCAATACAAAAGTTCACCGGGCATGACTTTTCCCATACAAAAGTTGACCGGGCATGATTTTCCCAGTACAAAAGTTCACCGGGCATGACTTTCCCAATACAAAAGTTCACCGGGCATGACTTTCCCAATACAAAAGATCACCGGGCATGACTTTCCCAGTACAAAAGTTCACCGGGCATGACTTTCCCAATACAAAAGTTGACCGGGCATGACTTTCCCAATACAAAAGTTCACCGGGCATGACTTTCCCAACACAAAAGTTCACCGGGCATGACTTTCCCAATACAAAAGTTCACCGGGCATGACTTTCCCAATACAAAAGTTCACCGGGCATGACTTTCCCAATACAAAAGTTCACCGGGCATGACTTTCCCAATACAAAAGTTCACCGGGCATGACTTTCCCAATACAAAAGTTCACCGGGCATGACTTTCCCAATACAAAAGTTCACCGGGCATGACTTTCCCAATACAAAAGTTCACCAGGCATGACTTTCCCAGTACAAAAGATCACCAGGCATGACTTTTCCCATACAAAAGTTGACCGGGCATGACTTTCCCAATACAAAAGTTCACCGGGCATGAGTTTCCCAATACAAAAGTTCACCGGGCATGACTTTCCCAGTACAAAAGTTCACCGGGCATGACTTTCCCAATACAAAAGTTGACCGGGCATGACTTTCCCAATACAAAAGTTCACCGGGCATGACTTTCCCAATACAAAAGTTCACCGGGCATGACTTTCCCAATACAAAAGTTCAACGGGCATGACTTTCCCAGTACAAAAGTTCACCGGGCATGACTTTCCCAATACAAAAGTTCACCGGGCATGACTTTCCCAATACAAAAGTTCACCGGGCATGACTTTCCCAATACAAAAGTTCACCGGGCATGACTTTCCCAATACAAAAGTTCACCGGGCATGACTTTCCCAGTACAAAAGTTCACCGGGCATGACTTTCCCAATACAAAAGTTCACCGGGCATGACTTTCCCAATACTTTCCCAGTACAAAAGTTCACCGGGCATGACTTTCCCAATACAAAAGTTCACCGGGCATGACTTTCCCAATACAAAAGATCACCGGGCATGACTTTCCCAGTACAAAAGTTCACCGGGCATGACTTTCCCAATACAAAAGTTCACCGGGCATGACTTTCCCAATACAAAAGTTCACCGGGCATGACTTTCCCAATACAAAAGTTCACCGGGCATGACTTTCCCAACACAAAAGTTCACCGGGCATGACTTTCCCAATACAAAAGTTCACCGGGCATGACTTTCCCAATACAAAAGTTCACCGGGCATGACTTTCCCAATACAAAAGTTCACCGGGCATGACTTTCCCAATACAAAAGTTCACCGGGCATGACTTTCCCAATACAAAAGTTCACCGGGCATGACTTTCCCAATACAAAAGTTCACCGGGCATGACTTTCCCAATACAAAAGTTCACCAGGCATGACTTTCCCAGTACAAAAGATCACCGGGCATGACTTTTCCCATACAAAAGTTGACCGGGCATGACTTTCCCAATACAAAAATTCACCGGGCATGAGTTTCCCAATACAAAAGTTCACCGGGCATGACTTTCCCAGTACAAAAGTTGACCGGGCATGACTTTCCCAATACAAAAGTTGACCGGGCATGACTTTCCCAATACAAAAGTTCACCGGGCATGACTTTCCCAATACAAAAGTTCACCGGGCATGACTTTCCCAATACAAAAGTTCACCGGGCATGACTTTCCCAGTACAAAAGTTCACCGGGCATGACTTTCCCAATAAAAAAGTTCACCGGGCATGACTTTCCCAATACAAAAGTTCACCGGGCATGACTTTCCCAATACAAAAGTTCACCGGGCATGACTTTCCCAATACAAAAGTTCACCGGGCATGACTCTCCCAGTACAAAAGTTCACCGGGCATGACTTTCCCAATACAAAAGTTCACCGGGCATGACTTTCCCAATACAAAAGTTCACCGGGCATGACTTTCCCAATACAAAAGTTCACCGGGCATGACTTTCCCAGTACAAAAGTTCACCGGGCATGACTTTCCCAATACAAAAGTTGACCGGGCATGACTTTCCCAATACAAAAGTTCACCGGGCATGACTTTCCCAGAAGTTCACCGGGCATGACTTTTCCCATACAAAAGTTGACCGGGCATGACTTTCCCAATACAAAAGTTCACCGGGCATGACTTTCCCAATACAAAAGTTCACCGGGCATGACTTTCCCAATACAAAAGTTCACGGGGCATGACTTTCCCAATACAAAAGTTCACCGGGCATGACTTTCCCAGTACAAAAGTTCACCGGGCATGACTTTCCCAATACAAAAGTTCACCGGGCATGACTTTCCCAATACAAAAGTTCACCGGGCATGACTTTCCCAATACAAAAGTTCACCGGGCATGACTTTCCCAATACAAAAGTTCACCGGGCATGACTTTCCCAGTACAAAAGTTCACCGGGCATGACTTTCCCAATACAAAAGTTCACCGGGCATGACTTTCCCAATACTTTCCCAGTACAAAAGTTCACCGGGCATGACTTTCCCAATACAAAAGTTCACCGGGCATGACTTTCCCAATACAAAAGATCACCGGGCATGACTTTCCCAGTACAAAAGTTCACCGGGCATGACTTTCCCAATACAAAAGTTCACCGGGCATGACTTTCCCAATACAAAAGTTCACCGGGCATGACTTTCCCAATACAAAAGTTCACCGGGCATGACTTTCCCAACACAAAAGTTCACCGGGCATGACTTTCCCAATACAAAAGTTCACCGGGCATGACTTTCCCAATACAAAAGTTCACCGGGCATGACTTTCCCAATACAAAAGTTCACCGGGCATGACTTTCCCAATACAAAAGTTCACCGGGCATGACTTTCCCAATACAAAAGTTCACCGGGCATGACTTTCCCAATACAAAAGTTCACCGGGCATGACTTTCCCAATACAAAAGTTCACCGGGCATGACTTTCCCAATACAAAAGATCACCGGGCATGACTTTCCCAATACAAAAGTTCACCGGGCATGACTTTCCCAATACAAAAGTTCAACGGGCCTGACTTTCCCAATACAAAAGTTCACCGGGCATGACTTTCCCAGTACAAAAGATCACCGGGCATGACTTTCCCAATACAAAAGTTCACCGGGCATGACTTTCCCAATACAAAAGTTCACCGGGCATGACTTTCCCAATACAAAAGTTCACCGGGCATGACTTTCCCAATACAAAAGTTCACCGGGCATGACTTTCCCAATACAAAAGTTGATCGGGCATGACTTTCCCAATACAAACGTTCACCGGGCATGACTTTCCCAGTACAAAAGATCACCGGGCATGACTTTCCCAATACAAAAGTTCACCGGGCATGGCTTTTCCCATACAAAAGTTCGCCGGGCATGACATTCCCAATACAAAAGTTGACCGGGCATGACTTTCCCAGTACAAAAGATCACCGGGCATGACTTTCCCAATACAAAAGATCACCGGGCATGACTTTCCCAATACAAAAGTTCACCGGGCATGACTTTCCCAATACAAAAGATCACCGGGCATGACTTTCCCAATACAAAAGTTCACCGGGCATGACTTTCCCAGTACAAAAGTTCACCGGGCATGACTTTCCCAATACAAAAGTTGACCGGGCATGACTTTCCCAATACAAAAGGTCACCGGGCATGACTTTCCCAGTACAAAAGTTCACCGGGCATGACTTTCCCAATACAAAAGTTGACCGGGCATGACTTCCCAATACAAAAGTTCACCGGGCATGACTTTCCCAATACAAAAGTTCACCGGGCATGACTTTTCCCATACAAAAGTTGACCGGGCATGATTTTCCCAGTACAAAAGTTCACCGGGCATGACTTTCCCAATACAAAAGTTCACCGGGCATGACTTTCCCAATACAAAAGATCACCGGGCATGACTTTCCCAGTACAAAAGTTCACCGGGCATGACTTTCCCAATACAAAAGTTCACCGGGCATGACTTTCCCAATACAAAAGTTCACCGGGCATGACTTTCCCAATACAAAAGTTCACCGGGCATGACTTTCCCAATACAAAAGTTCACCGGGCATGACTTTCCCAATACAAAAGTTCACCGGGCATGACTTTCCCAATACAAAAGTTCACCGGGCATGACTTTCCCAATACAAAAGTTCACCAGGCATGACTTTCCCAGTACAAAAGATCACCGGGCATGACTTTTCCCATACAAAAGTTGACCGGGCATGACTTTCCCAATACAAAAGTTCACCGGGCATGAGTTTCCCAATACAAAAGTTCACCGGGCATGACTTTCCCAGTACAAAAGTTCACCGGGCATGACTTTCCCAATACAAAAGTTGACCGGGCATGACTTTCCCAATACAAAACTTCACCGGGCATGACTTTCCCAGTACAAAAGTTCACCGGGCATGACTTTCCCAATACAAAAGTTCACCGGGCATGACTATCCCAATACAAAAGTTCACCGGGCATGACTTTCCCAATACAAAAGTTCACCGGGCATGACTTTCCCAATAATAAAGTTCACCGGGCATGACTTTCCCAGTACAAAAGTTCACCGGGCATGACTTTCCCAATACAAAAGTTCACCGGGCATGACTTTCCCAATACTTTCCCAGTACAAAAGTTCACCGGGCATGACTTTCCCAATACAAAAGTTCACCGGGCATGACTTTCCCAATACAAAAGATCACCGGGCATGACTTTCCCAGTACAAAAGTTCACCGGGCATGACTTTCCCAATACAAAAGTTCACCGGGCATGACTTTCCCAATACAAAAGTTCACCGGGCATGACTTTCCCAACGCAAAAGTTCACCGGGCATGACTTTCCCAATACAAAAGTTCACCGGGCATGACTTTCCCAATACAAAAGTTCACCGGGCATGACTTTCCCAATACAAAAGTTCACCGGTCATGACTTTCCCAATACAAAAGTTCACCGGGCATGACTTTCCCAGTACAAAAGTTCACCGGGCATGACTTTCCCAATACAAAAGTTCACCGGGCATGACTTTCCCAATACAAAAGTTCACCAGGCATGACTTTCCCAGTACAAAAGATCACCGGGCATGACTTTTCCCATACAAAAGTTGACCGGGCATGACTTTCCCAATACAAAAGTTCACCGGGCATGAGTTTCCCAATACAAAAGTTCACCGGGCATGACTTTCCCAGTACAAAAGTTGACCGGGCATGACTTTCCCAATACAAAAGTTGACCGGGCATGACTTTCCCAATACAAAAGTTCACCGGGCATGATTTTCCCAATACAAAAGTTCACCGGGCATGACTTTCCCAATACAAAAGTTCACCGGGCATGACTTTCCCAGTACAAAAGTTCACCGGGCATGACTTTCCCAATAAAAAAGTTCACCGGGCATGACTTTCCCAATACAAAAGTTCACCGGGCATGACTTTCCCAATACAAAAGTTCACCGGGCATGACTTTCCCAATACAAAAGTTCACCGGGCATGACTTTCCCAGTACAAAAGTTCACCGGGCATGACTTTCCCAATACAAAAGTTCACCGGGCATGACTTTCCCAATACAAAAGTTCACCGGGCATGACTTTCCCAATACAAAAGTTCACCGGGCATGACTTTCCCAGTACAAAAGTTCACCGGGCATGACTTTCCCAATACAAAAGTTGACCGGGCATGACTTTCCCAGTACAAAAGTTCACCGGGCATGACTTTCCCAGAAGTTCACCGGGCATGATTTTTCCCATACAAAAGTTGACCGGGCATCACTTTCCCAATACAAAAGTTGACCGGGCATGACTTTCCCAATACAAAAGTTCACCGGGCATGACTTTCCCAATAAAATAGTTCACGGGGCATGACTTTCCCAATACAAAAGTTCACCGGGCATGACTTTCCCAGTACAAAAGTTCACCGGGCATGACTTTCCCAATACAAAAGTTCACCGGGCATGACTTTCCCAATACAAAAGTTCACCGGGCATGACTTTCCCAATACAAAAGTTCACCGGGCATGACTTTCCCAGTACAAAAGTTCACCGGGCATGACTTTCCCAATACAAAAGTTGACCGGGCATGACTTTCCCAATACAAAAGTTCACCGGGCATGACTTTCCCAGTACAAAAGTTCACCGGGCATGACTTTCCCAATACAAAAGTTCACAGGGCATGACTTTTCCCATACAAAAGTTGACCGGGCATGACTTTCCCAATACAAAAGTTGACCGGGCATGACTTTCCCAATACAAAAGTTCACCGGGCATGACTTTCCCAATACAAAAGTTCACCGGGCATGACTTTCCCAGTACAAAAGATCACCGGGCATGACTTTCCCAATACAAAAGTTCACCGGGCATGACTTTCCCAGTACAAAAGTTCACCGGGCATGACTTTCCCAGTACAAAAGATCACCGGGCATGACTTTCCCAATACAAAAGATCACCGGGCATGACTTTCCCAGTACAAAAGTTCACCGGGCATGACTTTCCCAATACAAAAGTTCACCGGGCATGACTTTCCCAATACAAAAGTTGATCGGGCATGACTTTCCCAATACAAAAGTTCACCGGGCATGACTTTCCCAGTACAAAAGATCACCGGGCATGACTTTCCCAATACAAAAGTTCACCGGGCATGACTTTTCCCATACAAAAGTTCACCGGGCATGACTTTCCCAATACAAAAGTTGACCGGGCATGACTTTCCCAGTACAAAAGTTGACCGGGCATGACTTTCCCAGTGCAAAAGATCACCGGGCATGACTTTCCCAATACAAAAGTTCACCGGGCATGACTTTCCCAATACAAAAGTTGACCGGGCATGACTTTCCCAATACAAAAGTTCACCGGGCATGACTTTCCCAGTACAAAAGTTCACCGGCATGACTTTCCCAATACAAAAGTTCACCGGGCATGACTTTCCAATACAAAAGTTGACCGGGCATGACTTTCCCAATACAAAATTCACCGGGCATGACATTCCCAGTACAAAAGATCACCGGGCATGACTTTCCCAATACAAAAGTTCACCGGGCATGACTTTCCCAATACAAAAGATCACCGGGCATGACTTTCCCAATACAAAAGTTCACCGGGCATGACTTTCCCAGTACAAAAGATCACCGGGCATGACTTTCCCAATACAAAAGTTTACCGGGCATGACTTTCCCAATACAAAAGTTCACCGGGCATGACTTTCACAGTACAAAAGTTCACCGGGCATGACTTTCCTAATACAAAAGTTGACCGGGCATGACTTTCCCAATGCAAAAGTTCACCGGGCATGACTTTTCCCATACAAAAGTTGACCGGGCATGACTTTCCCAGTACAAAAGTTCACCGGGCATGACTTTCCCAATACAAAAGTTCACCGGGCATGACTTTCCCAATACAAAAGATCACCGGTCATGACTTTCCCAGTACAAAAGTTCACCGGGCATGACTTTCCCAATACAAAAGTTGACCGGGCATGACTTTCCCAATACAAGAGTTCACCGGGCATGACTTTCCCAATACAAAAGTTCACCGGGCATGACTTTCCCAATACAAAAGTTCACCGGGCATGACTTTCCCAATACAAAAGTTCACCGGGCATGACTTTTCCAATACAAAAGTTCACCGGGCATGACTTTCCCAATACAAAAGTTCACCGGGCATGACTTTCCCAATACAAAAGTTCACCGGGCATGACTTTCCCAATACAAAAGTTCACCGGGCATGACTTTCCCAATACAAAAGTTCACCGGGCATGACTTTCCCAATACAAAAGTTCACCTGGCATGACTTTCCCAATACAAAAGTTCACCGGGCATGACTTTTCCCATACAAAAGTTCACCGGGCATGACTTTCCCAATACAAAAGTTCACCGGGCATGACTTTCCCAATACAAAAGATCACCGGGCATGACTTTCCCAATACAAAAATTCACCGGGCATGACTTTTCCCATACAAAAGTTCACCGGGCATGACTTTCCCAATACAAAAGTTCACCGGGCATGACTTTCCCAATACAAAAGTTCACCGGGCATGACTTTTCCCATACAAAAGTTCACCGGGCATGACTTTCCCCATACAAAATTCACCGGGCATGACTTTTCCCATACAAAAGTTGACCGGGCATGACTTTCCCAGTACAAAAGATCACCGGGCATGACTTTCCCAATACAAAAGTTGACCGGGCATGACTTTCCCAATACAAAAGTTCACCGGGCATGACTTTCCCAGTACAAAAGATCACCGGGCATGACTTTCCCAATACAAAAGTTCACCGGGCATGACTTTCCCAATACAAAAGATCACCGGGCATGACTTTCCCAATACAAAAGTTCACCGGGCATGACTTTCCCAGTACAAAAGATCACCGGGCATGACTTTCCCAATACAAAAGTTTACCGGGCATGACTTTCCCAATACAAAAGTTCACCGGGCATGACTTTCCTAATACAAAAGTTGACCGGGCATGACTTTCCCAATGCAAAAGTTCACCGGGCATGACTTTTCCCATACAAAAGTTGACCGGGCATGACTTTCCCAGTACAAAAGTTCAACGGGCATGACTTTCCCAATACAAAAGTTCACCGGGCATGACTTTCCCAATACAAAATATCACCGGGCATGACTTTCCCAGTACAAAAGTTCACCGGGCATGACTTTCCCAATACAAAAGTTCACCGGGCATGACTTTCCCAATACAAAAGTTCACCGGGCATGACTTTCCCAATACAAAAGTTCACCGGGCATGACTTTCCCAATACAAAAGTTCACCGGGCATGACTTTCCCAATACAAAAGTTCACCGGGCATGACTTTTCCAATACAAAAGTTCACCGGGCATGACTTTCCCAATACAAAAGTTCACCGGGCATGACTTTCCCAATACAAAAGTTCACTGGGCATGACTTTCCCAATACAAAAGTTCACCGGGCATGACTTTCCCAATACAAAAGTTCACCGGGCATGACTTTCCCAATACAAAAGTTCACCGGGCATGACTTTTCCCATACAAAAGTTCACCGGGCATGACTTTCCCAATACAAAAGTTCACCGGGCATAACTTTCCCAATACAAAAGATCACCGGGCATGACTTTCCCAATACAAAAGTTCACCGGGCATGACTTTTCCCATACAAAAGTTCACCGGGCATGACTTTCCCAATACAAAAGTTCACCGGGCATGACTTTCCCAATACAAAAGTTCACCGGGCATGACTTTTCCCATACAAAAGTAGACCGGGCATGACTTTCCCAGTACAAAAGTTCACCGGGCATGACTTTCCCAGTGCAAAAGTTCACCGGGCATGACTTTCCCAATACAAAAGTTCACCGGGCATGACTTTCCCAATACAAAAGTTCACCGGGCATGACTTTCCCAGTACAAAAGTTTACCGGGCATGACTTTCCCAGTACAAAAGTTCACCGGGCATGACTTTCCCAATACAAAAGTTCACCGGGCATGACTTTCCCAATACAAAAGTTCACCGGGCATGACTTTCCCAATACAAAAGTTCACCGGGCATGACTTTCCCAATACAAAAGTTCACCGGGCATGACTTTCCCAATACAAAAGTTCACCGGGCATGACTTTTCCAATACAAAAGTTCACCGGGCATGACTTTCCCAATACAAAAGTTCACCGGGCATGACTTTCCCAATACAAAAGTTTACCGGGCATGACTTTCCCAATACAAAAGTTCACCGGGCATGACTTTTCCCATACAAAAGTTCACCGGGCATGACTTTCCCAATACAAAAGTTCACCGGGCATGACTTTCCCAATACAAAAGATCACCGGGCATGACTTTCCCAATACAAAAGTTCACCGGGCATGACTTTTCCCATACAAAAGTTCACCGGGCATGACTTTCCTAATACAAAAGTTGACCGGGCATGACTTTCCCAATACAAAATTTCACCGGGCATGACTTTCCCAATACAAAAGTTCACCGGGCATGACTTTCCCAATACAAAAGTTCACCGGGCATGACTTTCCCAATACAAAAGTTGACCGGGCATGATTTTCCCAGTACAAAAGATCACCGGGCATGACTTTCCCAATACAAAAGTTCACCGGGCATGACTTTTCCCATACAAAAGTTCACCGGGCATGACTTTCCCAATACAAAAGTTGACCGGGCATGACTTTCCCAATACAAAAGTTGACCGGGCATGACTTTTCCCATACAAAAGTTGACCGGCATGACTTTCCCAGTACAAAAGATCACCGGGCATGACTTTCCCAATACAAAAGTTGACCGGGCATGACTTTCCCAATACAAAAGTTGAACGGGCATGACTTTCCCAATACAAAAGTTCACCGGGCATGACTTTCCCAGTACAAAAGATCACCGGGCATGACTTTCCCAGTACAAAAGTTCACCGGGCATGACTTTCCCAATACAAAAGTTCACCGGGCATGACTTTCCCAATACAAAAGTTCACCGGGCATGACTTTCCCAATACAAAAGTTCACCGGGCATGACTTTCCCAATACAAAAGTTCACCGGGCATGACTTTCCCAATACAAAAGTTCACCGGGCATGACTTTCCCAGTACAAAAGTTCACCGGGCATGACTTTCCCAGTACAAAAGATCACCGGGCATGACTTTCCCAATACAAAAGTTGACCGGGCATGACTTTCCCAGTACAAAAGTTCACCGGGCATGACTTTCCCAATACAAAAGTTCACCGGCCATGACTTTCCCAATACAAAAGTTCACCGGGCATGACTTCCCAATACAAAAGTTCACCGGGCATGACTTTCCCAGTACAAAAGATCACCGGGCATGACTTTCCCAATACAAAAGTTCACCGGGCATGACTTTCCCAATACAAAAGTTCACCGGGCATGACTTTCCCAATACAAAAGTTCACCGGGCATGACTTTCCCAGTACAAAAGTTCACCGGGCATGACTTTCCCAATACAAAAGTTCACCGGGCATGACTTTCCCAATACAAAAGTTCACCGGGCATGACTTTCCCAATACAAAAGTTCACCGGGCATGACTTTCCCAATACAAAAGTTCACCGGGCATGACTTTCCCAATAAAAAAGTTCACCGGGCATGACTTTCCCAGTACAAAAGTTCACCGGGCATGACTTTCCCAATACAAAAGTTCACCGGGCATGACTTTTCCCATACAAAAGTTGACCGGGCATGACTTTCCCAGTACAAAAGATCACCGGGCATGACTTTCCCAATACAAAAGTTGACCGGGCATGACTTTCCCAATACAAAAGTTCACCGGGCATGACTTTTCCCATACAAAAGTTCACCGGGCATGACTTTCCCAATACAAAAGTTCACCGGGCATGACTTTCCCAATACAAAAGTTCACCGGGCATGACTTTTCCCATACAAAAGTTGACCGGGCATGACTTTCCCAGTACAAAAGTTCACCGGGCATGACTTTCCCAGTACAAAAGTTCACCGGGCATGACTTTCCCAATACAAAAGTTCACCGGGCATGACTTTCCCAATACAAAAGTTCACCGGGCATGACTTTCCCAGTAAAAAAGTTCACCGGGCATGACTTTCCCAGTACAAAAGTTCACCGGGCATGACTTTCCCAATACAAAAGTTGACCGGGCATGACTTTCCCAATACAAAAGTTCACCGGGCATGACTTTCCCAATACAAAAGTTCACCGGGCATGACTTTCCCAATACAAAAGTTCACCGGGCATGACTTTCCCAATACAAAAGTTCACCGGGCATGACTTTTCCAATACAAAAGTTCACCGGGCATGACTTTCCCAATACAAAAGTTCACCGGGCATGACTTTCCCAATACAAAATTTCACCGGGCATGACTTTCCCAATACAAAAATTCACCGGGCATGACTTTCCCAATACAAAAGTTCACCGGGCATGACTTTCCCAATACAAAAGTTCACCGGGCATGACTTTTCCCATACAAAAGTTCACCGGGCATGACTTTCCCAATACAAAAGTTCACCGGGCATGACTTTCCCAATACAAAAGATCACCGGGCATGACTTTCCCAATACAAAAGTTCACCGGGCATGACTTTTCCCATACAAAAGTTCACCGGGCATGACTTTCCCAATACAAAAGTTCACCGGGCATGACTTTTCCCATACAAAAGTTGACCGGGCACGACTTTCCCAGTACAAAAGTTCACCGGGCATGACTTTCCCAATACAAAAGTTCACCGGGCATGACTTTCCCAATACAAAAGATCACCGGGCATGACTTTCCCAGTACAAAAGTTGACCGGGCATGACTTTCCCAATACAAAAGTTCACCGGGCATGACTTTCCCAATACAAAAGTCCACCGGGCATGACTTTCCCAATACAAAAGTTCACCGGGCATGACTTTCCCAATACAAAAGTTCACCGGGCATGACTTTCCCAATACAAAAGTTCACCGGGCATGACTTTCCCAATACAAAAGTTCACCGGGCATGACTTTCCCAAAACAAAAGTTCACCGGGCATAACTTTTCCAATACAAAAGTTGACCGGGCATGACTTTCCCAATACAAAAGTTCACCGGGCATGACTTTTCCCATACAAAAGTTGACCGGGCATGACTTTCCCAGTACAAAAGTTCACCGGGCATGACTTTCCCAATACAAAAGTTCACCGGGCATGACCTTCCCAATACAAAAGATCACCGGGCATGACTTTCCCAGTACAAAAGTTCACCGGGCATGACTTTCCCAATACAAAAGTTGACCGGGCATGACTTTCCCAATACAAAAGTTCACCGGGCATGACTTTCCCAATACAAAAGTTCACCGGGCATGACTTTCCCAATACAAAAGTTCACCGGGCATGACTTTCCCAATACAAAAGGCATGACTTTCCCAATACAAAAGTTCACCGGGCATGACTTTCCCAATACAAAAGTTCACCGGGCATGACTTTCCCAATACAAAAGTTCACCGGGCATGACTTTCCCAATACAAAAGTTCACCGGGCATGACTTTCCCAATACAAAAGTTCCCCGGGCATGACTTTTCCCATACAAAAGTTCACCGGGCATGACTTTCCCAATACAAAAGTTCACCGGGCATGACTTTCCCAATACAAAAGATCACCGGGCATGACTTTCCCAATACAAAAGTTCACCGGGCATGACTTTTCCCATACAAAAGTTCACCGGGCATGACTTTCCCAATACAAAAGTTCACCGGGCATGACTTTCCCAATACAAAAGTTCACCGGGCATGACTTTTCCCATACAAAAGTTGACCGGGCATGACTTTCCCAGTACAAAAGTTCACCGGGCATGACTTTCCCAGTACAAAAGTTCACCGGGCATGACTTTCCCAATACAAAAGTTCACCGGGCATGACTTTCCCAATACAAAAGTTCACCGGGCATGACTTTCCCAGTACAAAAGTTCACCGGGCATGACTTTCCCAGTACAAAAGTTCACCGGGCATGACTTTCCCAATACAAAAGTTCACCGGGCATGACTTTCCCAATACAAAAGTTCACCGGGCATGACTTTTCCAATACAAAAGTTCACCGGGCATGACTTTCCCAATATAAAAGTTCACCGGGCATGACTTTCCCAATACAAAAGTTCACCGGGCATGACTTTCCCAATACAAAAGTTCACCGGGCATGACTTTTCCCATACAAAAGTTCACCGGGGATGACTTTCCCAATACAAAAGTTCACCGGGCATGACTTTCCCAATACAAAAGATCACCGGGCATGACTTTCCCAATACAAAAGTTCACCGGGCATGACTTTTCCCATACAAAAGTTCACCGGGCATGACTTTCCTAATACAAAAGTTGACCGGGCATGACTTTCCCAATACAAAAGTTCACCGGGCATGACTTTCCCAATACAAAAGTTCACCGGGCATGACTTTCCCAATACAAAAGTTCACCGGGCATGACTTTCCCAATACAAAAGTTGACCGGGCATGACTTTCCCAGTACAAAAGATCACCGGGCATGACTTTCCCAATATAAAAGTTCACCGGGCATGACTTTTCCCATACAAAAGTTCACCGGGCATGACTTTCCCAATACAAAAGTTCACCGGGCATGACTTTCCCAGTACAAAAGATCACCGGGCATGACTTTCCCAATACAAAAGTTGACCGGGCATGACTTTCCCAATACAAAAGTTCACCGGGCATGACCTTCCCAGTACAAAAGTTCACCGGGCATGACTTTCCTAATACAAAAGTTGACCGGGCATGACTTTCCCAATACAAAAGTTCACCGGGCATGACTTTTCCCATACAAAAGTTGACCGGGCATGACTTTCCCAGTACAAAAGATCACCGGGCATGACTTTTCCCATACAAAAGTTCACCGGGCATGACTTTCCCAGTACAAAAGATCACCGGGCATGACTTTCCCAATACAAAAGTTGACCGGGCATGACTTTCCCAATACAAAAGTTGACCGGGCATGACTTTCCCAATACAAAAGTTCACCGGGAATGACTTTCCCAGTACAAAAGATCACCGGGCATGACTTTCCCAATACAAAAGTTGACCGGGCATGACTTTCCCAATACAAAAGTTCACCGGGCATGACTTTTCCCATACAAAAGTTCACCGGGCATGACTTTTCCCATACAAAAGTTCACCGGGCATGACTTTCCCAATACAAAAGTTCACCGGGCATGACTTTCCCAGTACAAAAGTTCACCGGGCATGACTTTCCCAATACAAAAGTTGACCGGACATGACTTTCCCAATACAAAAGTCCCCGGGCATGACTTTCCCAATACAAAAGTTCACCGGGCATGACTTTCCCAATACAAAAGTTCACCGGGCATGACTTTCCCAATACAAAAGTTCACCGGCCATGACTTTCCCAATACAAAAGTTCACCGGGCATGACTTTCCCAATACAAAAGTTCACCGGGCATGACTTTCCCAGTACAAAAGTTCACCGGGCATGACTTTCCCAATACAAAAGTTCACCGGGCATGACTTTCCCAATACAAAAGTTCACCGGGCATGACTTTCCCAATACAAAAGTTCACCGGGCATGACTTTCCCAATACAAAAGTTCACCGGGCATGACTTTCCCAATACAAAAGTTCACCGGGCATGACTTTCCCAATACAAAAGTTCACCGGGCATGACTTTCCCAATACAAAAGTTCACCGGGCACGACTTTCCCCATACAAAAGTTCACCGGGCATGACTTTCCCAATACAAAAGTTCACCGGGCATGACTTTCCCAGTACAAAAGTTCACCGGGCATGACTTTCCCAGTACAAAAGATCACCGGGCATGACTTTCCCAATACAAAAGTTGACCGGGCATGACTTTCCCAGTACAAAAGTTCACCGGGCATGACTTTCCCAGTACAAAAGTTCACCGGGCATGACTTTCCCAATACAAAAGTTGACCGGGCATGACTTTCCCAATACAAAAGTTCACCGGGCATGACTTTCCCAGTACAAAAGATCACCGGGCATGACTTTCCCAATACAAAAGTTGACCGGGCATGACTTTCCCAATACAAAAGTTCACCGGGCATGACTTTTCCCATACAAAAGTTCACCGGGCATGACTTTTCCCATACAAAAGTTCACCGGGCATTACTTTCCCAATACAAAAGTTCACCGGGCATGACTTTCCCAGTACAAAAGATCACCGGGCATGACTTTCCCAATACAAAAGTTGACCGGGCATGACTTTCCCAATACAAAAGTTCACCGGGCATGACTTTCCCAGTACAAAAGATCACCGGGCATGACTTTCCCAATTCAAAAGTTCACCGGGCATGACTTTCCCAATACAAAAGTTCACCGGGCATGACTTTTCCCATACAAAAGTTCACCGGGCATGACTTTCCCAATACAAAAGTTCACCGGGCATGACTTTCCCAGTACAAAAGTTCACCGGGCATGACTTTCCCAATACAAAAGTTCACCGGGCATGACTTTTCCCATACAAAAGTTCACCGGGCATGACTTTCCCAGTACAAAAGATCACCGGGCATGACTTTCCCAATACAAAAGTTCACCGGGCATGACTTTCCCAATACAAAAGTTCACCGGGCATGACTTTCCCAATACAAAAGTTCACCGGGCTGACTTTCCCAATACAAAAGTTCACCGGGCATGACTTTCCCAATACAAAAGTTCACCGGGCATGACTTTTCCCATACAAAAGTTCACCGGGCATGACTTTCCCAATACAAAAGTTGACCGGGCATGACTTTCCCAGTACAAAAGATCACCGGGCATGACTTTCCCAATACAAAAGTTGACGGGCATGATTTTTCCAATACAAAAGTTCACCGGGCATGACTTTCCCAATACAAAAGTTCACCGGGCATGACTTTCCCAATACAAAAGTTCACCGGGCATGACTTTCCCAATACAAAAGTTCACCGGGCATGACTTTCCCAGTACAAAAGATCACCGGGCATGACTTTCCCAATACAAAAGTTCACCGGGCATGACTTTCCCAGTACAAAAGATCACCGGGCATGACTTTCCCAATACAAAAGTTGACCGGGCATGACTTTCCCAATACAAAAGTTCACCGGGCATGACTTTCCCAGTACAAAAGTTCACCGGGCATGACTTTCCTAATACAAAAGTTGACCGGGCATGACTTTCCCAATACAAAAGTTCACCGGGCATGACTTTTCCCATACAAAAGTTGACCGGGCATGACTTTCCCAGTACAAAAGATCACCGGGCATGACTTTTCCCATACAAAAGTTCACCGGGCATGACTTTCCCAGTACAAAAGATCACCGGGCATGACTTTCCCAATACAAAAGTTGACCGGGCATGACTTTCCCAATACAAAAGTTGACCGGGCATGACTTTCCCAATACAAAAGTTCACCGGGCATGACTTTCCCAGTACAAAAGATCACCGGGCATGACTTTCCCAATACAAAAGTTGACCGGGCATGACTTTCCCAATACAAAAGTTCACCGGGCATGACTTTTCCCATACAAAAGTTCACCGGGCATGACTTTTCCCATACAAAAGTTCACCGGGCATGACTTTCCCAATACAAAAGTTCACCGGGCATGACTTTCCCAATACAAAAGTTCACCGGGCATGACTTTCCCAATACAAAAGTTGACCGGGCATGACTTTCCCAATACAAAAGTTCACCGGGCATGACTTTCCCAATACAAAAGTTCACCGGGCATGACTTTCCCAATACAAAAGTTCACCGGGCATGACTTTCCCAATACAAAAGTTCACCGGGCATGACTTTCCCAATACAAAAGTTCACCGGGCATGACTTTCCCAATACAAAAGTTGACCGGGAATGACTTTCCCAATACAAAAGTTCACCGGGCATGACTTTCCCAATACAAAAGTTCACCGGGCATGACTTTCCCAATACAAAAGTTCACCGGGCATGACTTTCCCAATACAAAAGTTCACCGGGCATGACTTTCCCAGTACAAAAGTTCACCGGGCATGACTTTCCCAGTACAAAAGATCACCGGGCATGACTTTCCCAATACAAAAGTTGACCGGGCATGACTTTCCCAGTACAAAAGATCACCGGGCATGACTTTCCTAGCACAAAAGATCACCGGGCATGACTTTTCCCATACAAAAGTTCACCGGGCATGACTTTCCCAATACAAAAGTTCACCGGGCATGACTTTTCTCATACAAAAGTTCACCGGGCATGACTTTCCCAGTACAAAAGTTCACCGGGCATGACTTTCCCAATACAAAAGTTCACCGGGCATGACTTTCCCAATACAAAAGTTCACCGGGCATGACTTTCCCAATACAAAAGTTCACCCGGCATGACTTTCCCAGTACAAAAGATCACCGGGCATGACTTTCCCAATACAAAAGTTCACCGGGCATGACTTTCCCAATACAAAAGTTCACCGGGCATGACTTTCCCAATACAAAAGTTCACCGGGCATGACTTTCCCAGTACAAAAGTTCACCGGGCATGACTTTCCAAATACAAAAGTTCACCGGGCATGACTTTCCCAATACAAAAGTTCACCGGGCATGACTTTCCCAGTACAAAAGTTCACCGGGCATGACTTTCCCAATACAAAAGTTGACCGGGCATGACTTTCCCAATACAAAAGTTCACCGGGCATGACTTTCCCAATACAAAAGTTCACCGGGCATGACTTTCCCAATACAAAAGTTCACCGGGCATGACTTTCCCAATACAAAAGTTCACCGGGCATGACTTTCCCAGTACAAAAGTTGACCGGGCATGACTTTCCCAGTACAAAAGATCACCGGGCATGACTTTTCCCATACAAAAGTTCACCGGGCATGACTTTCCCAGTACAAAAGATCACCGGGCATGACTTTCCCAATACAAAAGTTGACCGGGCATGACTTTCGCAATACAAAAGTTGACCGGGCATGACTTTCCCAATACAAAAGTTCACCGGGCATGACTTTCCCAGTACAAAAGATCACCGGGCATGACTTTCCCAATACAAAAGTTGACCGGGCATGACTTTCCCAATACAAAAGTTCACCGGGCATGACTTTTCCCATACAAAAGTTCACCGGGCATGACTTTTCCCATACAAAAGTTCACCGGGCATTACTTTCCCAATACAAAAGTTCACCGGGCATGACTTTCCCAGTACAAAAGATCACCGGGCATGACTTTCCCAATACAAAAGTTGACCGGGCATGACTTTCCCAATACAAAAGTTCACCGGGCATGACTTTCCCAGTACAAAAGATCACCGGGCATGACTTTCCCAATTCAAAAGTTCACCGGGCATGACTTTCCCAATACAAAAGTTCACCGGGCATGACTTTTCCCATACAAAAGTTCACCGGGCATGACTTTCCCAATACAAAAGTTCACCGGGCATGACTTTCCCAGTACAAAAGTTCACCGGGCATGACTTTCCCAATACAAAAGTTCACCGGGCATGACTTTTCCCATACAAAAGTTCACCGGGCATGACTTTCCCAGTACAAAAGATCACCGGGCATGACTTTCCCAATACAAAAGTTCACCGGGCATGACTTTCCCAATACAAAAGTTCACCGGGCATGACTTTCCCAATACAAATGTTCACCGGGCTGACTTTCCCAATACAAAAGTTCACCGGGCATGACTTTCCCAATACAAAAGTTCACCGGGCATGACTTTTCCCATACAAAAGTTCACCGGGCATGACTTTCCCAATACAAAAGTTGACCGGGCATGACTTTCCCAGTACAAAAGATCACCGGGCATGACTTTCCCAATACAAAAGTTGACGGGCATGATTTTTCCAATACAAAAGTTCACCGGGCATGACTTTCCCAATACAAAAGTTCACCGGGCATGACTTTCCCAATACAAAAGTTCACCGGGCATGACTTTCCCAATACAAAAGTTCACCGGGCATGACTTTCCCAGTACAAAAGATCACCGGGCATGACTTTCCCAATACAAAAGTTCACCGGGCATGACTTTCCCAGTACAAAAGATCACCGGGCATGACTTTCCCAATACAAAAGTTGACCGGGCATGACTTTCCCAATACAAAAGATCACCGGGCATGACTTTCCCAATACAAAAGTTGACCGGGCATGACTTTCCCAGTACAAAAGATCACCGGGCATGACTTTCCCAGCACAAAAGTTCACCGGGCATGACTTTTCCCATACAAAAGTTCACCGGGCATGACTTTCCCAATACAAAAGTTCACCGGGCATGACTTTTCTCATACAAAAGTTCACCGGGCATGACTTTCCCAGTACAAAAGTTCACCGGGCATGACTTTCCCAATACAAAAGTTCACCGGGCATGACTTTCCCAATACAAAAGTTCACCGGGCATGACTTTCCCAATACAAAAGTTCACCCGGCATGACTTTCCCAGTACAAAAGATCACCGGGCATGACTTTCCCAATACAAAAGTTCACCGGGCATGACTTTCCCAATACAAAAGTTCACCGGGCATGACTTTCCCAATACAAAAGTTCACCGGGCATGACTTTCCCAGTACAAAAGTTCACCGGGCATGACTTTCCAAATACAAAAGTTCACCGGGCATGACTTTCCCAATACAAAAGTTCACCGGGCATGACTTTCCCAGTACAAAAGTTCACCGGGCATGACTTTCCCAATACAAAAGTTGACCGGGCATGACTTTCCCAATACAAAAGTTCACCGGGCATGACTTTCCCAATACAAAAGTTCACCGGGCATGACTTTCCCAATACAAAAGTTCACCGGGCATGACTTTCCCAATACAAAAGTTCACCGGACATGACTTTCCCAGTACAAAAGTTGACCGGGCATGACTTTCCCAGTACAAAAGATCACCGGGCATGACTTTTCCCATACAAAAGTTCACCGGGCATGACTTTCCCAGTACAAAAGATCACCGGGCATGACTTTCCCAATACAAAAGTTGACCGGGCATGACTTTCGCAATACAAAAGTTGACCGGGCATGACTTTCCCAATACAAAAGTTCACCGGGCATGACTTTCCCAGTACAAAAGATCACCGGGCATGACTTTCCCAATACAAAAGTTGACCGGGCATGACTTTCCCAATACAAAAGTTCACCGGGCATGACTTTTCCCATACAAAAGTTCACCGGGCATGACTTTTCCCATACAAAAGTTCACCGGGCATTACTTTCCCAATACAAAAGTTCACCGGGCATGACTTTCCCAGTACAAAAGATCACCGGGCATGACTTTCCCATTACAAAAGTTGACCGGGCATGACTTTCCCAATACAAAAGTTCACCGGGCATGACTTTCCCAGTACAAAAGATCACCGGGCATGACTTTCCTAATTCAAAATTTCACCGGGCATGACTTTCCCAATACAAAAGTTCACCGGGCATGACTTTTCCCATACAAAAGTTCACCGGGCATGACTTTCCCAATACAAAAGTTCACCGGGCATAACTTTCCCAGTACAAAAGTTCACCGGGCATGACTTTCCCAATACAAAAGTTCACCGGGCATGACTTTTCCCATACAAAAGTTTACCGGGCATGACTTTCCCAGTACAAAAGATCACCGGGCATGACTTTCCCAATACAAAAGTTCACCGGGCATGACTTTCCCAATACAAAAGTTCACCGGGCATGACTTTCCCAATACAAAAGTTCACCGGGCTGACTTTCCCAATACAAAAGTTCACCGGGCATGACTTTCCCAATACAAAAGTTCACCGGGCATGACTTTTCCCATACAAAAGTTCACCGGGCATGACTTTCCCAATACAAAAGTTGACCGGGCATGACTTTCCCAGTACAAAAGATCACCGGGCATGACTTTCCCAATACAAAAGTTGACGGGCATGATTTTTCCAATACAAAAGTTCACCGGGCATGACTTTCCCAATACAAATGTTCACCGGGCATGACTTTCCCAATACAAAAGTTCACCGGGCATGACTTTCCCAATACAAAAGTTCACCGGGCATGACTTTCCCAGTACAAAAGATCACCGGGCATGACTTTCCCAATACAAAAGTTCACCGGGCATGACTTTCCCAGTACAAAAGATCACCGGGCATGACTTTCCCAATACAAAAGTTGACCGGGCATGACTTTCCCAATACAAAAGTTCACCGGGCATGACTTTCCCAGTACAAAAGTTCACCGGGCATGACTTTCCTAATACAAAAGTTGACCGGGCATGACTTTCCCAATACAAAAGTTCACCGGGCATGACTTTTCCCATACAAAAGTTGACCGGGCATGACTTTCCCAGTACAAAAGATCACCGGGCATGACTTTTCCCATACAAAAGTTCACCGGGCATGACTTTCCCAGTACAAAAGATCACCGGGCATGACTTTCCCAATACAAAAGTTGACCGGGCATGACTTTCCCAATACAAAAGTTGACCGGGCATGACTTTCCCAATACAAAAGTTCACCGGGCATGACTTTCCCAGTACAAAAGATCACCGGGCATGACTTTCCCAATACAAAAGTTGACCGGGCATGACTTTCCCAATACAAAAGTTCACCGGGCATGACTTTTCCCATACAAAAGTTCACCGGGCATGACTTTTCCCATACAAAAGTTCACCGGGCATGACTTTCCCAATACAAAAGTTCACCGGGCATGACTTTCCCAGTACAAAAGTTCACCGGGCATGACTTTCCCAATACAAAAGTTGACCGGGCATGACTTTCCCAATACAAAAGTTCACCGGGCATGACTTTCCCAATACAAAAGTTCACCGGGCATGACTTTCCCAATACAAAAGTTCACCGGGCATGACTTTCCCAATACAAAAGTTCACCGGGCATGACTTTCCCAATACAAAAGTTCACCGGGCATGACTTTCCCAATACAAAAGTTGACCGGGAATGACTTTCCCAATACAAAAGTTCACCGGGCATGACTTTCCCAATACAAAAGTTCACCGGGCATGACTTTCCCAATACAAAAGTTCACCGGGCATGACTTTCCCAATACAAAAGTTCACCGGGCATGACTTTCCCAGTACAAAAGTTCACCGGGCATGACTTTCCCAGTACAAAAGATCACCGGGCATGACTTTCCCAATACAAAAGTTGACCGGGCATGACTTTCCCAGTACAAAAGATCACCGGGCATGACTTTCCCAGCACAAAAGATCACCGGGCATGACTTTTCCCATACAAAAGTTCACCGGGCATGACTTTCCCAATACAAAAGTTCACCGGGCATGACTTTTCTCATACAAAAGTTCACCGGGCATGACTTTCCCAGTACAAAAGTTCACCGGGCATGACTTTCCCAGTACAAAAGATCACCGGGCATGACTTTCCCAATACAAAAGTTGACCGGGCATGACTTTCCCAGTACAAAAGTTCACCGGGCATGACTTTCCCAATACAAAAGTTGACCGGGAATGACTTTCCCAATACAAAAGTTCACCGGGCATGACTTTCCCAATACAAAAGTTGACCGGGCATGACTTTCCCAATACAAAAGTTCACCGGGCATGACTTTCCCAATACAAAAGTTCACCGGGCATGACTTTCCCAGTACAAAAGTTCACCGGGCATGACTTTCCCAGTACAAAAGATCACCGGGCATGACTTTCCCAATACAAAAGTTGACCGGGCATGACTTTCCCAGTACAAAAGATCACCGGGCATGACTTTCCCAGTACAAAAGATCACCGGGCATGACTTTTCCCATACAAAAGTTCACCGGGCATGACTTTCCCAATACAAAAGTTCACCGGGCATGAATTTTCCCATACATAAGTTCACCGGGCATGACTTTCCCAGTACAAAAGATCACCGGGCATAACTTTCCCAATACAAAAGTTCACCGGGCATGACTTTCCCAATACAAAAGTTCACCGGGCATGACTTTCCCAGTACAAAAGATCACCGGGCATGACTTTCCCAATACAAAAGTTGACCGGGCATGACTTTCCCAATACAAAAGTTCACCGGGCATGACTTTCCCAATACAAAAGTTCACCGGGCATGACTTTCCCAGTACAAAAGTTCACCGGGCATGACTTTCCCAGTACAAAAGATCACCGGGCATGACTTTCCCAATACAAAAGTTGACCGGGCATGACTTTCCCAGTAAAAAAGTTCACCGGGCATGACTTTCCCAGTACAAAAGTTCACCGGGCATGACTTTCCCAATACAAAAGTTCACCGGGCGTGACTTTCCCAATACAAAAGTTCACCGGGCATGACATTCCCAATACAAAAGTTCACCGGGCATGACTTTCCCAGTACAAAAGTTCACCGGGCATGACTTTCCCAATACAAAAGTTCACCGGGCATGACTTTCCCAATACAAAAGTTCACCGGGCATGACTTTCCCAATACAAAAGTTCACCGGGCATGACTTTCCCAATACAAAAGTTCACCGGGCATGACTTTCCCAATACAAAAGTTCACCGGGCATGACTTTCCCAATACAAAAGTTCACCGGGCATGACTTTCCCAATACAAAAGTTCACCGGGCATGACTTTCCCAATACAAAAGATCACCGGGCATGACTTTCCCAATACAAAAGTTGACCGGGCATGACTTTCCCAGTACAAAAGATCACCGGGCATGACTTTCCCAATACAAAAGATCACCGGGCATGACTTTCCCAATACAAAAGTTCACCGGGCATGACTTTCCCAGTACAAAAGTTCACCGGGCATGACTTTCCCAATACAAAAGTTCACCGGGCATGACTTTCCCAATACAAAAGTTCACCGGGCATGACTTTCCCAATACAAAAGTTCACCGGGCATGACTTTCCCAGTACAAAAGTTCACCGGGCATGACTTTCCCAATACAAAAGTTCACCGGGCATGACTTTCCCGGTACAAAAGTTCACCGGGCATGACTTTCCCAATACAAAAGTTCACCGGGCATAACTTTCCCAATACAAAAGTTCACCGGGCATGACTTTCCCAATACAAAAGTTCACCGGGCATGACTTTCCCAATACAAAAGTTCACCGGGCATGACTTTCCCAATACAAAAGTTCACCGGGCATGACTTTCCCAATACAAAAGTTCACCGGGCATGACTTTCCCAATACAAAATTCACCGGGCATGACTTTCCCAATACAAAAGTTCACCGGGCATGACTTTTCCCATACAAAAGTTCACCGGGCATGACTTTCCCAGTACAAAAGATCACCGGGCATGACTTTCCCAATACAAAAGTTCACCGGGCATGACTTTCCCAATACAAAAGTTCACCGGGCATGACTTTTCCCATACAAAAGTTCACCGGGCATGACTTTTCCCATACAAAAGTTGACCGGGCATGACTTTTCCCATACAAAAGTTGACTGGGCATGACTTTTCCCATACAAAAGTTGACCGGGCATGACTTTTCCCATACAAAAGTTCACCGGGCATGACTTTTCCCATACAAAAGTTCAACGGGCATGACTTTCCCAGTACAAAAGATCACCGGGCATGACTTTCTCAATACAAAAGTTCACCGGGCATGACTTTCCCAATACAAAAGTTGACCGGGCATGACTTTCCCAGTACAAAAGATAACCGGGCATGACTTTCCCAATACAAAAGTTCACCGGGCATGACTTTCCCAGTACAAAATATCACCGGGCATGACTTTCCCAATACAAAAGTTGACCGGGCATGACTTTCCCAATACAAAAGTTCACCGGGCATGACTTTTCCCATACAAAAGTTCACCGGGAATGACTTTTCCCATACAAAAGTTCACCGAGCATGACTTTTCCCATACAAAAGTTGACCGGGCATGACTTTTCCCATACAAAAGTTCACCGGGCATGACTTTTCCCATACAAAAGTTCACCGGGCATGACTTTCCCAGTACAAAAGATCACCGGGCATGACTTTCCCAATACAAAAGTTCACCGGGCATGACTTTCCCAATACAAAAGTTGACCGGGCATGACTTTCCCAGTACAAAAGATAACCGGGCATGACTTTCCCAATACAAAAGTTCACCGGGCATGACTTTCCCAGTACAAAAGATCACCGGGCATGACTTTCCCAATACAAAAGTTGACCGGGCATGACTTTCCCAATACAAAAGTTTACCGGGCATGACTTCCCCATACAAAAGTTCACCGGGCATGACTTTTCCCATACAAAAGTTCACCGGGCATGACTTTCCCAATACAAAAGTTCACCGGGCATGACTTTTCCCATACAAAAGTTGACCGGGCATGACTTTCCCAATACAAAAGTTGACCGGGCATGACTTTCCCAGTACAAAAGATAACCGGGCATGACTTTCCCAATACAAAAGTTGACCGGGCATGACTTTCCCAGTACAAAAGATCACCGGGCATGACTTTCCCAGCACAAAAGATCACCGGGCATGACTTTTCCCATACAAAAGTTCACCGGGCATGACTTTCCCAATACAAAAGTTCACCGGGCATGACTTTTCTCATACAAAAGTTCACCGGGCATGACTTTCCCAGTACAAAAGTTCACCGGGCATGACTTTCCCAGTACAAAAGATCACCGGGCATGACTTTCCCAATACAAAAGTTGACCGGGCATGACTTTCCCAGTACAAAAGTTCACCGGGCATGACTTTCCCAATACAAAAGTTGACCGGGAATGACTTTCCCAATACAAAAGTTCACCGGGCATGACTTTCCCAATACAAAAGTTGACCGGGCATGACTTTCCCAATACAAAAGTTCACCGGGCATGACTTTCCCAATACAAAAGTTCACCGGGCATGACTTTCCCAGTACAAAAGTTCACCGGGCATGACTTTCCCAGTACAAAAGATCACCGGGCATGACTTTCCCAATACAAAAGTTGACCGGGCATGACTTTCCCAGTACAAAAGATCACCGGGCATGACTTTCCCAGTACAAAAGATCACCGGGCATGACTTTTCCCATACAAAAGTTCACCGGGCATGACTTTCCCAATACAAAAGTTCACCGGGCATGAATTTTCCCATACATAAGTTCACCGGGCATGACTTTCCCAGTACAAAAGATCACCGGGCATAACTTTCCCAATACAAAAGTTCACCGGGCATGACTTTCCCAATACAAAAGTTGACCGGGCATGACTTTCCCAATACAAAAGTTCACCGGGCATGACTTTCCCAATACAAAAGTTCACCGGGCATGACTTTCCCAGTACAAAAGTTCACCGGGCATGACTTTCCCAGTACAAAAGATCACCGGGCATGACTTTCCCAATACAAAAGTTGACCGGGCATGACTTTCCCAGTACAAAAGATCACCGGGCATGACTTTCCCAGTACAAAAGATCACCGGGCATGACTTTTCCCATACAAAAGTTCACCGGGCATGACTTTCCCAATACAAAAGTTCACCGGGCATGACTTTCCCAGTACAAAAGATCACCGGGCATGACTTTCCCAATACAAAAGTTCACCGGGCATGACTTTCCCAATACAAAAGTTCACCGGGCATGACTTTTCCCATACAAAAGTTCACCGGGCATGACTTTTCCCATACAAAAGTTGACCGGGCATGACTTTTCCCATACAAAAGTTGACTGGGCATGACTTTTCCCATACAAAAGTTGACCGGGCATGACTTTTCCCATACAAAAGTTCACCGGGCATGACTTTTCCCATACAAAAGTTCAACGGGCATGACTTTCCCAGTACAAAAGATCACCGGGCATGACTTTCTCAATACAAAAGTTCACCGGGCATGACTTTCCCAATACAAAAGTTGACCGGGCATGACTTTCCCAGTACAAAAGATAACCGGGCATGACTTTCCCAATACAAAAGTTCACCGGGCATGACTTTCCCAGTACAAAATATCACCGGGCATGACTTTCCCAATACAAAAGTTGACCGGGCATGACTTTCCCAATACAAAAGTTCACCGGGCATGACTTTTCCCATACAAAAGTTCACCGGGAATGACTTTTCCCATACAAAAGTTCACCGAGCATGACTTTTCCCATACAAAAGTTGACCGGGCATGACTTTTCCCATACAAAAGTTCACCGGGCATGACTTTTCCCATACAAAAGTTCACCGGGCATGACTTTCCCAGTACAAAAGATCACCGGGCATGTCTTTCCCAATACAAAAGTTCACCGGGCATGACTTTCCCAATACAAAAGTTGACCGGGCATGACTTTCCCAGTACAAAAGATAACCGGGCATGACTTTCCCAATACAAAAGTTCACCGGGCATGACTTTCCCAGTACAAAAGATCACCGGGCATGACTTTCCCAATACAAAAGTTGACCGGGCATGACTTTCCCAATACAAAAGTTTACCGGGCATGACTTCCCCATACAAAAGTTCACCGGGCATGACTTTTCCCATACAAAAGTTCACCGGGCATGACTTTCCCAATACAAAAGTTCACCGGGCATGACTTTTCCCATACAAAAGTTGACCGGGCATGACTTTCCCAATACAAAAGTTGACCGGGCATGACTTTCCCAGTACAAAAGATAACCGGGCATGACTTTCCCAATACAAAAGTTGACCGGGCATGACTTTCCCAGTACAAAAGATCACCGGGCATGACTTTCCCAGCACAAAAGATCACCGGGCATGACTTTTCCCATACAAAAGTTCACCGGGCATGACTTTCCCAATACAAAAGTTCACCGGGCATGACTTTTCTCATACAAAAGTTCACCGGGCATGACTTTCCAGTACAAAAGTTCACCGGGCATGACTTTCCCAGTACAAAAGATCACCGGGCATGACTTTCCCAATACAAAAGTTGACCGGGCATGACTTTCCCAGTACAAAAGTTCACCGGGCATGACTTTCCCAATACAAAAGTTGACCGGGAATGACTTTCCCAATACAAAAGTTCACCGGGCATGACTTTCCCAATACAAAAGTTGACCGGGCATGACTTTCCCAATACAAAAGTTCACCGGGCATGACTTTCCCAATACAAAAGTTCACCGGGCATGACTTTCCCAGTACAAAAGTTCACCGGGCATGACTTTCCCAGTACAAAAGATCACCGGGCATGACTTTCCCAATACAAAAGTTGACCGGGCATGACTTTCCCAGTACAAAAGATCACCGGGCATGACTTTCCCAGTACAAAAGATCACCGGGCATGACTTTTCCCATACAAAAGTTCACCGGGCATGACTTTCCCAATACAAAAGTTCACCGGGCATGAATTTTCCCATACATAAGTTCACCGGGCATGACTTTCCCAGTACAAAAGATCACCGGGCATAACTTTCCCAATACAAAAGTTCACCGGGCATGACTTTCCCAATACAAAAGTTCACCGGGCATGACTTTCCCAGTACAAAAGATCACCGGGCATGACTTTCCCAATACAAAAGTTGACCGGGCATGACTTTCCCAATACAAAAGTTCACCGGGCATGACTTTCCCAATACAAAAGTTCACCGGGCATGACTTTCCCAGTACAAAAGTTCACCGGGCATGACTTTCCCAGTACAAAAGATCACCGGGCATGACTTTCCCAATACAAAAGTTGACCGGGCATGACTTTCCCAGTAAAAAAGTTCACCGGGCATGACTTTCCCAGTACAAAAGTTCACCGGGCATGACTTTCCCAATACAAAAGTTCACCGGGCGTGACTTTCCCAATACAAAAGTTCACCGGGCATGACATTCCCAATACAAAAGTTCACCGGGCATGACTTTCCCAGTACAAAAGTTCACCGGGCATGACTTTCCCAATACAAAAGTTCACCGGGCATGACTTTCCCAATACAAAAGTTCACCGGGCATGACTTTCCCAATACAAAAGTTCACCGGGCATGACTTTCCCAATACAAAAGTTCACCGGGCATGACTTTCCCAATACAAAAGTTCACCGGGCATGACTTTCCCAATACAAAAGTTCACCGGGCATGACTTTCCCAATACAAAAGTTCACCGGGCATGACTTTCCCAATACAAAAGATCACCGGGCATGACTTTCCCAATACAAAAGTTGACCGGGCATGACTTTCCCAGTACAAAAGATCACCGGGCATGACTTTCCCAATACAAAAGATCACCGGGCATGACTTTCCCAATACAAAAGTTCACCGGGCATGACTTTCCCAGTACAAAAGTTCACCGGGCATGACTTTCCCAATACAAAAGTTCACCGGGCATGACTTTCCCAATACAAAAGTTCACCGGGCATGACTTTCCCAATACAAAAGTTCACCGGGCATGACTTTCCCAGTACAAAAGTTCACCGGGCATGACTTTCCCAATACAAAAGTTCACCGGGCATGACTTTCCCGGTACAAAAGTTCACCGGGCATGACTTTCCCAATACAAAAGTTCACCGGGCATAACTTTCCCAATACAAAAGTTCACCGGGCATGACTTTCCCAATACAAAAGTTCACCGGGCATGACTTTCCCAATACAAAAGTTCACCGGGCATGACTTTCCCAATACAAAAGTTCACCGGGCATGACTTTCCCAATACAAAAGTTCACCGGGCATGACTTTCCCAATACAAAATTCACCGGGCATGACTTTCCCAATACAAAAGTTCACCGGGCATGACTTTTCCCATACAAAAGTTCACCGGGCATGACTTTCCCAGTACAAAAGATCACCGGGCATGACTTTCCCAATACAAAAGTTCACCGGGCATGACTTTCCCAATACAAAAGTTCACCGGGCATGACTTTTCCCATACAAAAGTTCACCGGGCATGACTTTTCCCATACAAAAGTTGACCGGGCATGACTTTTCCCATACAAAAGTTGACTGGGCATGACTTTTCCCATACAAAAGTTGACCGGGCATGACTTTTCCCATACAAAAGTTCACCGGGCATGACTTTTCCCATACAAAAGTTCACCGGGCATGACTTTCCCAGTACAAAAGATCACCGGGCATGACTTTCCCAATACAAAAGTTC
Source organism: Musca autumnalis (assembly GCF_047663935.1). NCBI lineage: Eukaryota > Metazoa > Arthropoda > Insecta > Diptera > Muscidae > Musca > Musca autumnalis. Next base: position 160,861 of record NW_027411721.1, read on the forward strand.
ACCGGGCATGACTTTCCCAATACAAAAGTTGACCGGGCATGACTTTCCCAGTACAAAAGATAACCGGGCATGACTTTCCCAATACAAAAGTTCACCGGGCATGACTTTCCCAGTACAAAAGATCACCGGGCATGACTTTCCCAATACAAAAGTTCACCGGGCATGACTTTCCCAATACAAAAGTTGACCGGGCATGACTTTCCCAGTACAAAAGATAACCGGGCATGACTTTCCCAATACAAAAGTTCACCGGGCATGACTTTCCCAGTACAAAAGTTCGCCGGGCATGACTTTCCCAATACAAAAGTTCACCGGGCATGACTTTCCCAATACAAAAGTTCACCGGGCATGACTTTCCCAATACAAAAGTTCACCGGGCATGACTTTCCCAGTACAAAAGATCACCGGGCATGACTTTCCCAGCACAAAAGATCACCGGGCATGACTTTTCCCATACAAAAGTTCACCGGGCATGACTTTCCCAATACAAAAGTTCACCGGGCATGACTTTTCTCATACAAAAGTTCACCGGGCATGACTTTCCCAGTACAAAAGTTCACCGGGCATGACTTTCCTAATACAAAAGTTGACCGGGCATGACTTTCCCAATACAAAAGTTCACCGGGCATGACTTTTCCCATACAAAAGTTGACCGGGCATGACTTTCCCAGTACAAAAGATCACCGGGCATGACTTTCCCAATACAAAAGTTGACCGGGCATGACTTTCCCAATACAAAAGTTCACCGGGCATGACTTTCCCAATACAAAAGTTCACCGGGCATGACTTTCCCAGTACAAAAGATCACCGGGCATGACTTTCCCAATACAAAAGTTCACCGGGCATGACTTTCCCAGTACAAAAGATCACCGGGCATGACTTTCCCAATACAAAAGTTGACCGGGCATGACTTTCCCAATACAAAAGTTCACCGGGCATGACTTTCCCAGTACAAAAGTTCACCGGGCATGACTTTCCTAATACAAAAGTTGACCGGGCATGACTTTCCCAATACAAAAGTTCACCGGGCATGACTTTTCCCATACAAAAGTTGACCGGGCATGACTTTCCCAGTACAAAAGATCACCGGGCATGACTTTTCCCATACAAAAGTTCACCGGGCATGACTTTCCCAGTACAAAAGATCACCGGGCATGACTTTCCCAATACAAAAGTTGACCGGGCATGACTTTCCCAATACAAAAGTTGACCGGGCATGACTTTCCCAATACAAAAGTTCACCGGGCATGACTTTCCCAGTACAAAAGATCACCGGGCATGACTTTCCCAATACAAAAGTTGACCGGGCATGACTTTCCCAATACAAAAGTTCACCGGGCATGACTTTTCCCATACAAAAGTTCACCGGGCATGACTTTTCCCATACAAAAGTTCACCGGGCATGACTTTCCCAATACAAAAGTTCACCGGGCATGACTTTCCCAGTACAAAAGTTCACCGGGCATGACTTTCCCAATACAAAAGTTGACCGGGCATGACTTTCCCAATACAAAAGTTCACCGGGCATGACTTTCCCAATACAAAAGTTCACCGGGCATGACTTTCCCAATACAAAAGTTCACCGGGCATGACTTTCCCAATACAAAAGTTCACCGGGCATGACTTTCCCAATACAAAAGTTCACCGGGCATGACTTTCCCAATACAAAAGTTGACCGGGAATGACTTTCCCAATACAAAAGTTCACCGGGCATGACTTTCCCAATACAAAAGTTCACCGGGCATGACTTTCCCAATACAAAAGTTCACCGGGCATGACTTTCCCAATACAAAAGTTCACCGGGCATGACTTTCCCAGTACAAAAGTTCACCGGGCATGACTTTCCCAGTACAAAAGATCACCGGGCATGACTTTCCCAATACAAAAGTTGACCGGGCATGACTTTCCCAGTACAAAAGATCACCGGGCATGACTTTCCCAGCACAAAAGATCACCGGGCATGACTTTTCCCATACAAAAGTTCACCGGGCATGACTTTCCCAATACAAAAGTTCACCGGGCATGACTTTTCTCATACAAAAGTTCACCGGGCATGACTTTCCCAGTACAAAAGTTCACCGGGCATGACTTTCCCAGTACAAAAGATCACCGGGCATGACTTTCCCAATACAAAAGTTGACCGGGCATGACTTTCCCAGTACAAAAGTTCACCGGGCATGACTTTCCCAATACAAAAGTTGACCGGGAATGACTTTCCCAATACAAAAGTTCACCGGGCATGACTTTCCCAATACAAAAGTTGACCGGGCATGACTTTCCCAATACAAAAGTTCACCGGGCATGACTTTCCCAATACAAAAGTTCACCGGGCATGACTTTCCCAGTACAAAAGTTCACCGGGCATGACTTTCCCAGTACAAAAGATCACCGGGCATGACTTTCCCAATACAAAAGTTGACCGGGCATGACTTTCCCAGTACAAAAGATCACCGGGCATGACTTTCCCAGTACAAAAGATCACCGGGCATGACTTTTCCCATACAAAAGTTCACCGGGCATGACTTTCCCAATACAAAAGTTCACCGGGCATGAATTTTCCCATACATAAGTTCACCGGGCATGACTTTCCCAGTACAAAAGATCACCGGGCATAACTTTCCCAATACAAAAGTTCACCGGGCATGACTTTCCCAATACAAAAGTTCACCGGGCATGACTTTCCCAGTACAAAAGATCACCGGGCATGACTTTCCCAATACAAAAGTTGACCGGGCATGACTTTCCCAATACAAAAGTTCACCGGGCATGACTTTCCCAATACAAAAGTTCACCGGGCATGACTTTCCCAGTACAAAAGTTCACCGGGCATGACTTTCCCAGTACAAAAGATCACCGGGCATGACTTTCCCAATACAAAAGTTGACCGGGCATGACTTTCCCAGTAAAAAAGTTCACCGGGCATGACTTTCCCAGTACAAAAGTTCACCGGGCATGACTTTCCCAATACAAAAGTTCACCGGGCGTGACTTTCCCAATACAAAAGTTCACCGGGCATGACATTCCCAATACAAAAGTTCACCGGGCATGACTTTCCCAGTACAAAAGTTCACCGGGCATGACTTTCCCAATACAAAAGTTCACCGGGCATGACTTTCCCAATACAAAAGTTCACCGGGCATGACTTTCCCAATACAAAAGTTCACCGGGCATGACTTTCCCAATACAAAAGTTCACCGGGCATGACTTTCCCAATACAAAAGTTCACCGGGCATGACTTTCCCAATACAAAAGTTCACCGGGCATGACTTTCCCAATACAAAAGTTCACCGGGCATGACTTTCCCAATACAAAAGATCACCGGGCATGACTTTCCCAATACAAAAGTTGACCGGGCATGACTTTCCCAGTACAAAAGATCACCGGGCATGACTTTCCCAATACAAAAGATCACCGGGCATGACTTTCCCAATACAAAAGTTCACCGGGCATGACTTTCCCAGTACAAAAGTTCACCGGGCATGACTTTCCCAATACAAAAGTTCACCGGGCATGACTTTCCCAATACAAAAGTTCACCGGGCATGACTTTCCCAATACAAAAGTTCACCGGGCATGACTTTCCCAGTACAAAAGTTCACCGGGCATGACTTTCCCAATACAAAAGTTCACCGGGCATGACTTTCCCGGTACAAAAGTTCACCGGGCATGACTTTCCCAATACAAAAGTTCACCGGGCATAACTTTCCCAATACAAAAGTTCACCGGGCATGACTTTCCCAATACAAAAGTTCACCGGGCATGACTTTCCCAATACAAAAGTTCACCGGGCATGACTTTCCCAATACAAAAGTTCACCGGGCATGACTTTCCCAATACAAAAGTTCACCGGGCATGACTTTCCCAATACAAAATTCACCGGGCATGACTTTCCCAATACAAAAGTTCACCGGGCATGACTTTTCCCATACAAAAGTTCACCGGGCATGACTTTCCCAGTACAAAAGATCACCGGGCATGACTTTCCCAATACAAAAGTTCACCGGGCATGACTTTCCCAATACAAAAGTTCACCGGGCATGACTTTTCCCATACAAAAGTTCACCGGGCATGACTTTTCCCATACAAAAGTTGACCGGGCATGACTTTTCCCATACAAAAGTTGACTGGGCATGACTTTTCCCATACAAAAGTTGACCGGGCATGACTTTTCCCATACAAAAGTTCACCGGGCATGACTTTTCCCATACAAAAGTTCACCGGGCATGACTTTCCCAGTACAAAAGATCACCGTGCATGACTTTCCCAATACAAAAGTTCACCGGGCATGACTTTCCCAATACAAAAGTTGACCGGGCATGACTTTCCCAGTACAAAAGATAACCGGGCATGACTTTCCCAATACAAAAGTTCACCGGGCATGACTTTCCCAGTACAAAAGATCACCGGGCATGACTTTCCCAATACAAAAGTTCACCGGGCCTGACTTTCCCAATACAAAAGTTGACCGGGCATGACTTTCCCAGTACAAAAGATAACCGGGCATGACTTTCCCAATACAAAAGTTCACCGGGCATGACTTTCCCAGTACAAAAGTTCACCGGGCATGACTTTCCCAATACAAAAGTTCACCGGGCATGACTTTCCCAATACAAAAGTTCACCGGGCATGACTTTCCCAATACAAAAGTTCACCGGGCATGACTTTCCCAGTACAAAAGATCACCGGGCATGACTTTCCCAGCACAAAAGATCACCGGGCATGACTTTTCCCATACAAAAGTTCACCGGGCATGACTTTCCCAATACAAAAGTTCACCGGGCATGACTTTTCTCATACAAAAGTTCACCGGGCATGACTTTCCCAGTACAAAAGTTCACCGGGCATGACTTTCCTAATACAAAAGTTGACCGGGCATGACTTTCCCAATACAAAAGTTCACCGGGCATGACTTTTCCCATACAAAAGTTGACCGGGCATGACTTTCCCAGTACAAAAGATCACCGGGCATGACTTTCCCAATACAAAAGTTGACCGGGCATGACTTTCCCAATACAAAAGTTCACCGGGCATGACTTTCCCAATACAAAAGTTCACCGGGCATGACTTTCCCAGTACAAAAGATCACCGGGCATGACTTTCCCAATACAAAAGTTCACCGGGCATGACTTTCCCAGTACAAAAGATCACCGGGCATGACTTTCCCAATACAAAAGTTGACCGGGCATGACTTTCCCAATACAAAAGTTCACCGGGCATGACTTTCCCAGTACAAAAGTTCACCGGGCATGACTTTCCTAATACAAAAGTTGACCGGGCATGACTTTCCCAATACAAAAGTTCACCGGGCATGACTTTTCCCATACAAAAGTTGACCGGGCATGACTTTCCCAGTACAAAAGATCACCGGGCATGACTTTTCCCATACAAAAGTTCACCGGGCATGACTTTCCCAGTACAAAAGATCACCGGGCATGACTTTCCCAATACAAAAGTTGACCGGGCATGACTTTCCCAATACAAAAGTTGACCGGGCATGACTTTCCCAATACAAAAGTTCACCGGGCATGACTTTCCCAGTACAAAAGATCACCGGGCATGACTTTCCCAATACAAAAGTTGACCGGGCATGACTTTCCCAATACAAAAGTTCACCGGGCATGACTTTTCCCATACAAAAGTTCACCGGGCATGACTTTTCCCATACAAAAGTTCACCGGGCATGACTTTCCCAATACAAAAGTTCACCGGGCATGACTTTCCCAGTACAAAAGTTCACCGGGCATGACTTTCCCAATACAAAAGTTGACCGGGCATGACTTTCCCAATACAAACGTTCACCGGGCATGACTTTCCCAATACAAAAGTTCACCGGGCATGACTTTCCCAATACAAAAGTTCACCGGGCATGACTTTCCCAATACAAAAGTTCACCGGGCATGACTTTCCCAATACAAAAGTTGACCGGGCATGACTTTCCCAGTACAAAAGATAACCGGGCATGACTTTCCCAATACAAAAGTTCACCGGGCATGACTTTCCCAGTACAAAAGATCACCGGGCATGACTTTCCCAATACAAAAGTTGACCGGGCATGACTTTCCCAATACAAAAGTTTACCGGGCATGACTTCCCCATACAAAAGTTCACCGGGCATGACTTTTCCCATACAAAAGTTCACCGGGCATGACTTTCCCAATACAAAAGTTCACCGGGCATGACTTTTCCCATACAAAAGTTCACCGGGCATGACTTTCCCAGTACAAAAGATCACCGGGCATGACTTTCCCAATACAAAAGTTCACCGGGCATGACTTTTCCCATACAAAAGTTCACCGGGCATGACTTTTCCCATACAAAAGTTCACCGGGCATGACTTTCCCAATACAAAAGTTCACCGGGCATGACTTTCCCAGCACAAAAGTTCACCGGGCATGACTTTCCCAATACAAAAGTTGACCGGGCATGACTTTCCCAATACAAAAGTTCACCGGGCATGACTTTCCCAATACAAAAGTTCACCGGGCATGACTTTCCCAATACAAAAGTTCACCGGGCATGACTTTCCCAATACAAAAGTTCACCGGGCATGACTTTCCCAATACAAAAGTTCACCGGGCATGACTTTTCCCATACAAAAGTTCACCGGGCATGACTTTCCCAATACAAAAGTTCACCGGGCATGACTTTCCCAATACAAAAGATCACCGGGCATGACTTTCCCAATACAAAAGTTCACCGGGCATGACTTTTCCCATACAAAAGTTCACCGGGCATGACTTTCCCAATACAAAAGTTGACCGGGCATGACTTTCCCAATACAAAAGTTGACCGGGCATGACTTTTCCCATACAAAAGTTCACCGGGCATGACTTTCCCAGTACAAAAGATCACCGGGCATGACTTTCCCAATACAAAAGTTCACCGGGCATGACTTTCCCAATACAAAAGTTGACCTTGCATGACTTTCCCAATACAAAAGTTCACCGGGCATGACTTTCCCAATACAAAAGTTGACCGGGCATGACTTTTCCCATACAAAAGTTCAACGGGCATGACTTTCCCAGTACAAAAGATCACCGGGCATGACTTTCCCAATACAAAAGTTGACCGGGCATGACTTTCCCAGTACAAAAGATCACCGGGCATGACTTTTCCCATACAAAAGTTCACCGGGCATGACTTTCCCAGTACAAAAGATCACCGGGCATGACTTTCCCAATACAAAAGTTCACCGGGCATGACTTTCCCAATACAAAAGTTCACCGGGCACGACTTTCCCAATACAAAAGTTGACCGGGCATGACTTTCCCAATACAAAAGTTCACCGGGCATGACTTTCCCAGTACAAAAGATCACCGGGCATGACTTTCCCAATACAAAAGTTCACCGGGCATGACTTTCCCAATACAAAAGTTGACCGGGCATGACTTTCCCAATACAAAAGTTCACCGGGCATGACTTTCCCAGTACAAAAGATCACCGGGCATGACTTTCCCAATACAAAAGTTCACCGGGCATGACTTTCCCAATACAAAAGTTCACCGGGCATGACTTTCCCAATACAAAAGTTGACCGGGCATGACTTTCCCAATACAAAAGTTCACCGGGCATGACTTTCCCAATAAAAAAGTTCACCGGGCATGACTTTCCCAATACAAAAGTTCACCGGGCATGACTTTCCCAGTACAAAAGTTCACCGGGCATGACTTTCCCAATACAAAAGTTTAGCGGGCATGACTTTCCCAGTACAAAAGATCACCGGGCATGACTTTCCCAATACAAAAGTTCACCGGGCATGACTTTCCCAATACAAAAGTTCACCGCGCATGACTTTCCCAATACAAAAGTTCACCGGGCATGACTTTCCCAATACAAAAGTTCACCGGGCATGACTTTCCCAGTACAAAAGTTTACCGGGCATGACTTTCCCAGTACAAAAGATCACCGGGCATGACTTTCCCAATACAAAAGTTGGCCGGACATGACTTTCCCAGTACAAAAGTTCACCGGGCATGACTTTCCCAGTACAAAAGTTGACCGGGCATGACTTTCCCAGTACAAAAGTTCACCGGGCATGACTTTCCCAATACAAAAGTTCACCGGGCATGACTTTCCCAATACAAAAGTTCACCGGGCATGACTTTTCCCACACAAAAGTTCACCGGGCATGACTTTCCCAATACAAAAGTTGACCGGGCATGACTTTCCCAATACAAAATTTCACCGGGCATGACTTTCCCAATAAAAAAGTTCACCGGGCATGACTTTCCCAATACAAAAGTTCACCGGGCATGACTTTCCCAATAAAAAAGTTCACCGGGCATGACTTTCCCAATAAAAAAGTTCACCGGGCATGACTTTCCCAGTACAAAAGTTCACCGGGCATGACTTTCCCAATACAAAAGTTCACCGGGCATGACTTTCCCAGTACAAAAGTTCACCGGGCATGACTTTCCCAGTACAAAAGATCACCGGGCATGACTTTCCCAATACAAAAGTTGACCGGGCATGACTTTCCCAGTACAAAAGATCACCGGGCATGACTTTCCCAGTACAAAAGATCACCGGGCATGACTTTTCCCATACAAAAGTTCACCGGGCATGACTTTCCCAATACAAAAGTTCACCGGGCATGAATTTTCCCATACATAAGTTCACCGGGCATGACTTTCCCAGTACAAAAGATCACCGGGCATGACTTTCCCAATACAAAAGTTCACCGGGCATGACTTTCCCAATACAAAAGTTCACCGGGCATGACTTTCCCAGTACAAAAGATCACCGGGCATGACTTTCCCAATACAAAAGTTGACCGGGCATGACTTTCCCAATACAAAAGTTCACCGGGCATGACTTTCCCAATACAAAAGTTCACCGGGCATGACTTTCCCAGTACAAAAGTTCACCGGGCATGACTTTCCCAGTACAAAAGATCACCGGGCATGACTTTCCCAATACAAAAGTTCACCGGGCATGACTTTCCCAATACAAAAGTTCACCGGGCATGACTTTCCCAATACAAAAGTTCACCGGGCATGACTTTCCCAGTACAAACGTTCACCGGGCATGACTTTCCCAATACAAAAGTTCACCGGGCATGACTTTCCCAATACAAAAGTTCACCGGGCATGACTTTCCCAATACAAAAGTTCACCGGGCATGACTTTCCCAATACAAAAGTTCACCGGGCATGACTTTCCCAATACAAAAGTTCACCGGGCATGACTTTCCCAATACAAAAGTTCACCGGGCATGACTTTCCCAATACAAAAGTTCACCGGGCATGACTTTCCCAATACAAAAGTTCACCGGGCATGACTTTCCCAATACAAAAGATCACCGGGCATGACTTTCCCAATACAAAAGTTGACCGGGCATGACTTTCTCAGTACAAAAGATCACCGGGCATGACTTTCCCAATACAAAAGATCACCGGGCATGACTTTCCCAATACAAAAGTTCACCGGGCATGACTTTCCCAGTACAAAAGTTCACCGGGCATGACTTTCCCAATACAAAAGTTCACCGGGCATGACTTTCCCAATACAAAAGCTCACCGGGCATGACTTTCCCAATACAAAAGTTCACCGGGCATGACTTTTCCCATACAAAAGTTCACCGGGCATGACTTTCCCAGTACAAAAGATCACCGGGCATGACTTTCCCAATACAAAAGTTCACCGGGCATGACTTTCCCAATACAAAAGATCACCGGGCATGACTTTCCCAATACAAAAGTTCACCGGGCATGATTTTTCCCATACAAAAGTTCACCGGGCATGACTTTCCCAATACAAAAGTTCACCGGGCATGACTTTCCCAGTACAAAAGTTCACCGGGCATGACTTTCCCAATACAAAAGTTCACCGGGCATGACTTTCCCAATACAAAAGTTCACCGGGCATGACTTTCCCAATACAAAAGTTCACCGGGCATGACTTTTCCCATACAAAAGTTCACCGGGCATGACTTTCCCAGTACAAAAGATCACCGGGCATGACTTTCCCAATACAAAAGTTCACCGGGCATGACTTTCCCAATACAAAAGATCACCGGGCATGACTTTCCCAATACAAAAGTTCACCGGGCATGACTTTCCCAATACAAAAGTTCACCGGGCATGACTTTTCCCATACAAAAGTTCACCGGGCATGACTTTCCCAGTACAAATGATCACCGGGCATGACTTTCCCAATACAAAAGTTCACCGGGCATGACTTTCCCAATACAAAAGTTCACCGGGCATGATTTTTCCCATACAAAAGTTCACCGGGCATGATTTTCCCAATACAAAAGTTCACCGGGCATGACTTTCCCAATACAAAAGTTCACCGGGCATGACTTTCCCAATACAAAAGTTCACCGGGCATGACTTTTCCCATACAAAAGTTCACCGGGCATGACTTTCCCAGTACAAAAGATCACCGGGCATGACTTTCCCAATACAAAAGTTCACCGGGCATGACTTTCCCAATACAAAAGTTCACCGGGCACGACTTTCCCAATACAAAAGTTGACCGGGCATGACTTTCCCAATACAAAAGTTCACCGGGCATGACTTTCCCAGTACAAAAGATCACCGGGCATGACTTTCCCAATACAAAAGTTCACCGGGCATGACTTTCCCAATACAAAAGTTGACCGGGCATGACTTTCCCAATACAAAAGTTCACCGGGCATGACTTTCCCAGTACAAAAGATCACCGGGCATGACTTTCCCAATACAAAAGTTCACCGGGCATGACTTTCCCAATACAAAAGTTCACCGGGCATGACTTTCCCAATAAAAAAGTTCACCGGGCATGACTTTCCCAATACAAAAGTTCACCGGGCATGACTTTCCCAGTACAAAAGTTCACCGGGCATGACTTTCCCAGTACAAAAGTTCACCGGGCATGACTTTCCCAATACAAAAGTTTAGCGGGCATGACTTTCCCAGTACAAAAGATCACCGGGCATGACTTTCCCAATACAAAAGTTCACCGGGCATGACTTTCCCAATACAAAAGTTCACCGCGCATGACTTTCCCAATACAAAAGTTCACCGGGCATGACTTTCCCAATACAAAAGTTCACCGGGCATGACTTTCCCAGTACAAAAGTTTACCGGGCATGACTTTCCCAGTACAAAAGATCACCGGGCATGACTTTCCCAATACAAAAGTTGGCCGGACATGACTTTCCCAGTACAAAAGTTCACCGGGCATGACTTTCCCAGTACAAAAGTTGACCGGGCATGACTTTCCCAGTACAAAAGTTCACCGGGCATGACTTTCCCAATACAAAAGTTCACCGGGCATGACTTTCCCAATACAAAAGTTCACCGGGCATGACTTTTCCCACACAAAAGTTCACCGGGCATGACTTTCCCAATACAAAAGTTGACCGGGCATGACTTTCCCAATACAAAATTTCACCGGGCATGACTTTCCCAATAAAAAAGTTCACCGGGCATGACTTTCCCAATACAAAAGTTCACCGGGCATGACTTTCCCAATAAAAAAGTTCACCGGGCATGACTTTCCCAATAAAAAAGTTCACCGGGCATGACTTTCCCAGTACAAAAGTTCACCGGGCATGACTTTCCCAATACAAAAGTTCACCGGGCATGACTTTCCCAGTACAAAAGTTCACCGGGCATGACTTTCCCAGTACAAAAGATCACCGGGCATGACTTTCCCAATACAAAAGTTGACCGGGCATGACTTTCCCAGTACAAAAGATCACCGGGCATGACTTTCCCAGTACAAAAGATCACCGGGCATGACTTTTCCCATACAAAAGTTCACCGGGCATGACTTTCCCAATACAAAAGTTCACCGGGCATGAATTTTCCCATACATAAGTTCACCGGGCATGACTTTCCCAGTACAAAAGATCACCGGGCATGACTTTCCCAATACAAAAGTTCACCGGGCATGACTTTCCCAATACAAAAGTTCACCGGGCATGACTTTCCCAGTACAAAAGATCACCGGGCATGACTTTCCCAATACAAAAGTTGACCGGGCATGACTTTCCCAATACAAAAGTTCACCGGGCATGACTTTCCCAATACAAAAGTTCACCGGGCATGACTTTCCCAGTACAAAAGTTCACCGGGCATGACTTTCCCAGTACAAAAGATCACCGGGCATGACTTTCCCAATACAAAAGTTCACCGGGCATGACTTTCCCAATACAAAAGTTCACCGGGCATGACTTTCCCAATACAAAAGTTCACCGGGCATGACTTTCCCAGTACAAACGTTCACCGGGCATGACTTTCCCAATACAAAAGTTCACCGGGCATGACTTTCCCAATACAAAAGTTCACCGGGCATGACTTTCCCAATACAAAAGTTCACCGGGCATGACTTTCCCAATACAAAAGTTCACCGGGCATGACTTTCCCAATACAAAAGTTCACCGGGCATGACTTTCCCAATACAAAAGTTCACCGGGCATGACTTTCCCAATACAAAAGTTCACCGGGCATGACTTTCCCAATACAAAAGTTCACCGGGCATGACTTTCCCAATACAAAAGATCACCGGGCATGACTTTCCCAATACAAAAGTTGACCGGGCATGACTTTCTCAGTACAAAAGATCACCGGGCATGACTTTCCCAATACAAAAGATCACCGGGCATGACTTTCCCAATACAAAAGTTCACCGGGCATGACTTTCCCAGTACAAAAGTTCACCGGGCATGACTTTCCCAATACAAAAGTTCACCGGGCATGACTTTCCCAGTACAAAAGTTCACCGGGCATGACTTTCCCAATACAAAAGTTCACCGGGCATGACTTTCCCAATACAAAAGTTCACCGGGCATGACTTTCCCAATACAAAAGTTCACCGGGCATGACTTTTCCCATACAAAAGTTCACCGGGCATGACTTTCCCAGTACAAAAGATCACCGGGCATGACTTTCCCAATACAAAAGTTCACCGGGCATGACTTTCCCAATACAAAAGATCACCGGGCATGACTTTCCAATACAAAAGTTCACCGGGCATGATTTTTCCCATACAAAAGTTCACCGGGCATGACTTTCCCAATACAAAAGTTGACCGGGCATGACTTTCCCAATACAAAAGTTGACCGGGCATGACTTTTCCCATACAAAAGTTCACCGGGGCATGACTTTCCCAGTACAAAAGATCACCGGGCATGACTTTCGCAATACAAAAGTTCACCGGGCATGACTTTCCCAATACAAAAGTTGACCTTGCATGACTTTCCCAATACAAAAGTTCACCGGGCATGACTTTCCCAATACAAAAGTTCACCGGGCATGACTTTCCCAATACAAAAGTTCACCGGGCATGACTTTCCCAGTGCAAAAGTTCACCGGGCATGACTTTCCCAATACAAAAGTTCACCGGGCATGACTTTCCCAATACAAAAGTTGACCGGGCATGACTTTTCCCATACAAAAGTTCAACGGGCATGACTTTCCCAGTACAAAAGATCACCGGGCATGACTTTCCCAATACAAAAGTTCACCGGGCATGACTTTCCTAGTACAAAAATCACCGGGCATGACTTTCCCAATACAAAAGTTCACCGGGCATGACTTTCCCAATACAAAAGTTCACCGGGCATGACTTTCCCAATACAAAAGTTGACGGGCATGACTTTTCCAATACAAAAGTTCACCGGGCATGACTTTCCCAGTACCAAAGATCACCGGGCATGACTTTCCCAATACAAAAGTTCACCGGGCATGACTTTCCCAATACAAAAGATCACCGGGCATGACTTTCCCAATACAAAAGTTCACCGGGCATGACTTTCCCAATACAAAAGTTCACCGGGCATGACTTTCCCAATACAAAAGTTGACGGCATGACCTTTCCAATACAAAAGTTCACCGGGCATGACTTTCCCAGTACCAAAGATCACCGGGCATGACTTTCCCAATACAAAAGTTGACCGGGCATGACTTTCACAGTACAAAAGTTCACCGGGCATGACTTTCCAGTACAAAAGTTCACCGAGCATGACTTTCCCAATACAAAAGTTCACCGGGCATGACTTTTCCCATACAAAAGTTGACCGGGCATGACTTTCCCAGTACAAAAGATCACCGGGCATGACTTTTCCCATACAAAAGTTCACCGGGCATGACTTTCCCAGTACAAAAGATCACCGGGCATGACTTTCCCAATACAAAAGTTCACCGGGCATGACTTTCCCAATACAAAAGTTCACCGGGCACGACTTTCCCAATACAAAAGTTGACCGGGCATGACTTTCCCAATACAAAAGTTCACCGGGCATGACTTTCCCAGTACAAAAGATGACCGGGCATGACTTTCCCAATACAAAAGTTCACCGGGCATGACTTTCCCAATACAAAAGTTGACCGGGCATGACTTTCCCAATACAAAAGTTCACCGGGCATGACTTTCCCAGTACAAAAGATCACCGGGCATGACTTTCCCAATACAAAAGTTCACCGGGCATGACTTTCCCAATACAAAAGTTCACCGGGCATGACTTTCCCAATACAAAAGTTGACCGGGCATGACTTTCCCAATACAAAAGTTCACCGGGCATGACTTTCCCAATAAAAAAGTTCACCGGGCATGACTTTCCCAATACAAAAGTTCACCGGGCATGACTTTCCCAGTACAAAAATTCACCGGGCATGACTTTCCCAATACAAAAGTTGAGCGGGCATGACTTTCCCAGTACAAAAGATCACCGGGCATGACTTTCCCAATACAATAGTTCACCGGGCATGACTTTCCCAATACAAAAGTTCACCGGGCATGACTTTCCCAATACAAAAGTTCACCGGGCATGACTTTCCCAATACAAAAGTTCACCGGGCATGACTTTCCCAGTACAAAAGTTTACCGGGCATGACTTTCCCAGTACAAAAGATCACCGGGCATGACTTTCCCAATACAAAAGTTGGCCGGGCATGACTTTCCCAGTACAAAAGTTCACCGGGCATGACTTTCCCAGTACAAAAGTTGACCGGGCATGACTTTCCCAGTACAAAAGTTCACCGGGCATGACTTTCCCAATACAAAAGTTCACCGGGCATGACTTTCCCAATACAAAAGTTCACCGGGCATGACTTTTCCCATACAAAAGTTCACCGGGCATGACTTTCCCAATACAAAAGTTGACCGGGCATGACTTTCCCAATACAAAAGTTCACCGGGCATGACTTTCCCAATAAAAAAGTTCACCGGGCATGACTTTCCCAATACAAAAGTTCACCGGGCATGACTTTCCCAGTACAAAAGATCACCGGGCATGACTTTCCCAATACAAAAGTTCACCGGGCATGACTTTCCCAATACAAAAGTTCACCGGGCATGACTTTCCCAATACAAAAGTTGACCGGGCATGACTTTCCCAATACAAAAGTTCACCGGGCATGACTTTCCCAATAAAAAAGTTCACCGGGAATGACTTTCCCAATACAAAAGTTCACCGGGCATGACTTTCCCAGTACAAAAGTTCACCGGGCATGACTTTCCCAATACAAAAGTTGACCGGGCATGACTTTCCCAGTACAAAAGATGACCGGGCATGACTTTCCCAATACAAAAGTTCACCGGGCATGACTTTCCCAATACAAAAGTTCACCGGGCATGACTTTCCCAATACAAAAGTTCACCGGGCATGACCTCCCAATACAAAAGTTCACCGGGCATGACTTTCCCAGTACAAAAGTTCACCGGGCATGACTTTCCCAGTACAAAAGATCACCGGGCATGACTTTCCCAATACAAAAGTTGACCGGGCATGACTTTCCCAGTACAAAAGTACACCGGGCATGACTTTCCCAGTACAAAAGTTGACCGGGCATGACTTTCCCAGTACAAAAGTTCACCGGGCATGACTTTCCCAATACAAAAGTTCACCGGGCATGACTTTCCCAATACAAAAGTTCACCGGGCATGACATTTCCCATACAAAAGTTCACCGGACATGACTTTCCCAATACAAAAGTTGACCGGGCATGACTTTCCCAATACAAAAGTTCACCGGGCATGACTTTCCCAATAAAAAAGTTCACATGGCATGACTTTCCCAATACAAAAGTTCACCGGGCATGACTTTCCCAGTACAAAAGTTCACCGGGCATGACTTTCCCAATACAAAAGTTGACCGGGCATGACTTTCCCAGTACAAAAGATCACCGGGCATGACTTTCCCAATACAAAAGTTCACCGGGTATGACTTTCCCAATACAAAAGTTCACCGGGCATAACTTTCCCAATACAAAAGTTCACCGGGCATGACTTTCCCAATACAAAAGTTCACCGGGCATGACTTTCCCAGTACAAAAGTTCACCGGGCATGACTTTCCCAGTACAAAAGATCACCGGGCATGACTTTCCCAATACAAAAGTTGACCGGGCATGACTTTCCCAGTACAAAAGTTCACCGGGCATGACTTTCCCAATACAAAAGTTCACCGGGCATGACTTTCCCAGTACAAAAGATCACCGGGCATGACTTTCCCAATACAAAAGTTGACCGGGCATGACTTTCCCAATACAAAAGTTCACCGGGCATGACTTTCCCAGTACAAAAGATCACCGGGCATGACTTTCCCAATACAAAAGTTCACCGGGCATGACTTTCCCAATACAAAAGTTCACCGGGCATGACTTTTCCCATACAAAAGTTCACCGGGCATGACTTTCCCAGTACAAAAGTTCACCGGGCATGACTTTCCCAATACAAAAGTTGACCGGGCATGACTTTCCCAATACAAAAGTTCACCGGGCATGACTTTCCCAATACAAAAGTTCACCGGGCATGACTTTCCCAATACAAAAGTTCACCGGGCATGACTTTCCCAATACAAAAGTTCACCGGGCATGACTTTCCCAATACAAAAGTTCACCGGGCATGTCTTTCCCAATACAAAAGTTCACCGGGCATGACTTTCCCAATACAAAAGTTCACCGGGCATGACTTTCCCAGTACAAAAGTTCACCGGGCATGACTTTCCCAATACAAAAGTTCACCGGGCATGACTTTCCCAATACAAAAGTTCACCGGGCATGACTTTCCCAATACAAAAGTTCACCGGGCATGACTTTCCTAATACAAAAGTTGATCGGGCATGACTTTCCCAGTACAAAAGTTCACCGGGCATGACTTTTCCCATACAAAAGTTGACCGGGCATGACTTTCCCAATACAAAAGTTCACCGGGCATGACTTTTCCCATACAAAAGTTCACCGGGCATGACTTTCCCAGTACAAAAGATCACCGGGCATGACTTTCCCAATACAAAAGTTCACCGGGCATGACTTTCCCAATACAAAAGTTCACCGGGCATGACTTTCCCAATACAAAAGTTCACCGGGCATGACTTTCCCAATACAAAAGTTCACCGGGCATGACTTTTCCCATACAAAAGTTCGCCGGGCATGACTTTCCCAATACAAAAGTTCACCGGGCATGACTTTCCCAATACAAAAGTTCACCGGGCATGACTTTCCCAATACAAAAGTTCACCGGGCATGACATTCCCAATACAAAAGTTCACCGGGCATGACTTTCCCAATACAAAAGTTCACCGGGCATGACTTTCCCAATACAAAAGTTCACCGGGCATGACTTTTCCCATACAAAAGTTCACCGGGCATGACTTTCCTAATACAAAAGTTCACCGGGCATGACTTTCCCAATACAAAAGATCTCCGGGCATGACTTTCCCAATACAAAAGTTCACCGGGCATGACTTTTCCCATACAAAAGTTGACCGGGCATGACTTTCCCAATACAAAAGTTCACCGGGCATGACTTTCCCAATACAAAAGTTCACCGGGCATGACTTTCCCAATACAAAAGTTCACCGGGCATGTCTTTCCCAATACAAAAGTTCACCGGGCATGACTTTCCCAATACAAAAGTTCACCGGGCATGACTTTCCCAATACAAAAGTTCACCGGGCATGACTTTCCTAATACAAAAGTTGATCGGGCATGACTTTCCCAATACAAAAGTTCACCGGGCATGACTTTTCCCATACAAAAGTTGACCGGGCATGACTTTCCCAATACAAAAGTTCACCGGGCATGACTTTTCCCATACAAAAGTTCACCGGGCATGACTTTCCCAGTACAAAAGATCACCGGGCATGACTTTCCCAATACAAAAGTTCACCGGGCATGACTTTCCCAATACAAAAGTTCACCGGGCATGACTTTCCCAATACAAAAGTTCACCGGGCATGGCTTTCCCAATACAAAAGTTCACCGGGCATGAATTTTCCCATACAAAAGTTCACCGGGCATGACTTTCCCAATACAAAAGTTCACCGGGCATGACTTTCCCAATACAAAAGTTCACCGGGCATGACTTTCCCAATACAAAAGTTCACCGGGCATGACTTTCCCAATACAAAAGTTCACCGGGCATGACTTTCCCAATACAAAAGTTCACCGGGCATGACTTTCCCAATACAAAAGTTCACCGGGCATGACTTTTCCCATACAAAAGTTCACCGGGCATGACTTTCCTAATACAAAAGTTCACCGGGCATGACTTTCCCAATACAAAAGATCTCCGGGCATGACTTTCCCAATACAAAAGTTCACCGAGCATGACTTTTCCCATACAAAAGTTCACCGGGCATGACTTTCCCAATACAAAAGTTGGCCGGGCATGACTTTCCCAGTACAAAAGTTCACCGGGCATGACTTTCCCAGTACAAAAGTTGACCGGGCATGACTTTCCCAATACAAAAGTTCACCGGGCATGACTTTCCCAATACAAAAGTTCACCGGGCATGACTTTTCCCATACAAAAGTTCACCGGGCATGACTTTCCCAATACAAAAGTTCACCGGGCATGACTTTCCCAATACAAAAGTTCACCGGGCATGACTTTCCCAATACAAAAGTTCACCGGGCATGACTTTCCCAGTACAAAAGATCACCGGGCATGACTTTCCCAATACAAAAGTTGACCGGGCATGACTTTCCCAATACAAAAATTCACCGGGCATGACTTTCCCAGTACAAAAGATCACCGGGCATGACTTTCCCAATACAAAAGTTCACCGGGCATGACTTTCCCAATACAAAAGTTCACCGGGCATGACTTTTCCCATACAAAAGTTCACCGGGCATGACTTTCCCAGTACAAAAGTTCACCGGGCATGACTTTCCCAATACAAAAGTTGACCGGGCATGACTTTCCCAATACAAAAGTTCACCGGGCATGACTTTCCCAATACAAAAGTTCACCGGGCATGACTTTCCCAATACAAAAGTTCACCGGGCATGACTTTCCCAATACAAAAGTTCACCGGGCATGACTTTCCCAATACAAAAGTTCACCGGGCATGTCTTTCCCAATACAAAAGTTCACCGGGCATGACTTTCCCAATACAAAAGTTCACCGGGCATGACTTTCCCAATACAAAAGTTCACCGGGCATGACTTTCCCAATACAAAAGTTCACCGGGCATGACTTTCCCAATACAAAAGTTCACCGGGCATGACTTTTCCCATACAAAAGTTCACCGGGCATGACTTTCCCAATACAAAAGTTCACCGGGCATGACTTTCCCAATACAAAAGTTCACCGGGCATGACTTTCCCAATACAAAAGTTCACCGGGCATGACTTTCCCAATACAAAAGATCACCGGGCATGACTTTCCCAATACAAAAGTTCACCGGGCATGACTTTCCCAATACAAAAGTTCACCGGGCATGACTTTCCCAATACAAAAGTTCACCGGGCATGACTTTTCCCATACAAAAGTTCACCGGGCATGACTTTCCTAATACAAAAGTTCACCGGGCATGTCTTTCCCAATACAAAAGATCACCGGGCATGACTTTCCCAATACAAAAGTTCACCGGGCATGACTTTCCCAATACAAAAGTTCACCGGGCATGTCTTTCCCAATACAAAAGTTCACCGGGCATGACTTTCCCAATACAAAAGTTCACCGGGCATGACTTTCCCAATACAAAAGTTCACCGGGCATGACTTTCCCAATACAAAAGTTCACCGGGCATGACTTTCCCAATACAAAAGTTCACCGGGCATGACTTTTCCCATACAAAAGTTCACCGGGCATGACTTTCCCAATACAAAAGTTCACCGGGCATGACTTTCCCAATACAAAAGTTCACCGGGCATGACTTTCCCAATACAAAAGTTCACCGGGCATGACTTTCCCAATACAAAAGTTCACCGGGCATGACTTTCCCAATACAAAAGTTCACCGGGCATGACTTTCCCAATACAAAAGTTCACCGGGCATGACTTTTCCCATACAAAAGTTCACCGGGCATGACTTTCCTAATACAAAAGTTCACCGGGCATGTCTTTCCCAATACAAAAGATCACCGGGCATGACTTTCCCAATACAAAAGTTCACCGGGCATGACTTTCCCAATACAAAAGATCACCGGGCATGACTTTCCCAATACAAAAGTTCACCGGGCATGACTTTCCCAATACAAAAGTTCACCGGGCATGACTTTCCCAATACAAAAGTTCACCGGGCATGACTTTCCCAATACAAAAGTTCACCGGGCATGTCTTTCCCAATACAAAAGTTCACCGGGCATGACTTTCCCAATACAAAAGTTCACCGGGCATGACTTTCCCAATACAAAAGTTCACCGGGCATGACTTTCCCAATACAAAAGTTCACCGGGCATGACTTTCCCAATACAAAAGTTCACCGGGCATGACTTTCCCAATACAAAAGTTCACCGGGCATGACTTTCCCAATACAAAAGTTCACCGGGCATGACTTTTCCCATACAAAAGTTCACCGGGCATGACTTTCCCAATACAAAAGTTCACCGGGCATGACTTTCCCAATACAAAAGTTCACCGGGCATGACTTTCCCAATACAAAAGTTCACCGGGCATGACTTTCCCAATACAAAAGATCACCGGGCATGACTTTCCCAATACAAAAGTTCACCGGGCATGACTTTCCCAATACAAAAGTTCACCGGGCATGACTTTTCCCATACAAAAGTTCACCGGGCATGACTTTCCCAATACAAAAGTTCACCGGGCATGACTTTCCCAATACAAAAGTTCACCGGGCATGTCTTTCCCAATACAAAAGTTCACCGGGCATGACTTTCCCAATACAAAAGTTCACCGGGCATGACTTTCCCAATACAAAAGTTCACCGGGCATGACTTTCCTAATACAAAAGTTGATCGGGCATGACTTTCCCAATACAAAAGTTCACCGGGCATGACTTTTCCCATACAAAAGTTGACCGGGCATGACTTTCCCAATACAAAAGTTCACCGGGCATGACTTTTCCCATACAAAAGTTCACCGGGCATGACTTTCCCAGTACAAAAGATCACCGGGCATGACTTTCCCAATACAAAAGTTCACCGGGCATGACTTTCCCAATACAAAAGTTCACCGGGCATGACTTTCCCAATACAAAAGTTCACCGGGCATGACTTTCCCAATACAAAAGTTCACCGGGCATGAATTTTCCCATACAAAAGTTCACCGGGCATGACTTTCCCAATACAAAAGTTCACCGGGCATGACTTTCCCAATACAAAAGTTCACCGGGCATGACTTTCCCAATACAAAAGTTCACCGGGCATGACTTTCCCAATACAAAAGTTCACCGGGCATGACTTTCCCAATACAAAAGTTCACCGGGCATGACTTTCCCAATACAAAAGTTGACCGGGCATGACTTTCACAGTACAAAAGTTCACCGGGCATGACTTTCCCAGTCCAAAAGTTCACCGGGCATGACTTTCCCAATACAAAAGTTCACCGGGCATGACTTTTCCCATACAAAAGTTGACCGGGCATGACTTTCCCAGTACAAAAGATCACCGGGCATGACTTTTCCCATACAAAAGTTCACCGGGCATGACTTTCCCAGTACAAAAGATCACCGGGCATGACTTTCCCAATGCAAAAGTTCACCGGGCATGACTTTCCCAATACAAAAGTTCACCGGGCATGACTTTCCCAATACAAAAGTTGACCGGGCATGACTTTCCCAATACAAAAGTTCACCGGGCATGACTTTCCCAGTACAAAAGATCACCGGGCATGACTTTCCCAATACAAAAGTTCACCGGGCATGGCTTTCCCAATACAAAAGTTGACCGGGCATGACTTTCCCAATACAAAAGTTCACCGGGCATGACTTTCCCAGTACAAAAGATCACCGGGCATGACTTTCCCAATACAAAAGTTCACCGGGCATGACTTTCCCAGTACAAAAGTTCACCGGGCATGACTTTCCCAATACAAAAGTTGACCGGGCATGACCTTCCCAATACAAAAGTTCACCGGGCATGACTTTCCCAATTCAAAAGTTCACCGGGCATGACTTTCCCAATACAAAAGATCACCGGGCATGACTTTCCCAATACAAAAGTTCACCGGGCATGACTTTTCCCATACAAAAGTTCACCGGGCATGACTTTTCCCATACAAAAGTTGACCGGGCATGACTTTCCCAATACAAAAGTTCACCGGGCATGACTTTCCCAATACAAAAGTTCACCGGGCATGACTTTCCCAGTACAAAAGTTCACCGGGCATGACTTTCCCAGTACAAAAGATCACCGGGCATGACTTTCCCAATACAAAAGTTGACCGGGCATGACTTTCCCAGTACAAAAGTTCACCGGGCATGACTTTCCCAGTACAAAAGATCACCGGGCATGACTTTCCCAATACAAAAGTTCACCGGGCATGACTTTCCCAATACAAAAGTTCACCGGGCATGACTTTCCCAATACAAAAGTTCACCGGGCATGACTTTCCCAATACAAAAGTTCACCGGGCATGACTTTCCCAGTACAAAAGATCACCGGGCATGACTTTTCCCATACAAAAGTTCACCGGGCATGACTTTCCCAATACAAAAGTTCACCGGGCATGACTTTCCCAGTACAAAAGTTCACCGGGCATGACTTTCCCAATACAAAAGTTGACCGGGCATGACTTTCCCAATACAAAAGTTCACCGGGCATGACTTTCCCAATACAAAAGTTCACCGGGCATGGCTTTCCCAATACAAAAGTTCACCGGGCATGACTTTCCCAATACAAAAGTTCACCGGGCATGACTTTCCCAATACAAAAGTTCACCGGGCATGACTTTCCCAATACAAAAGTTCACCGGGCATGACTTTCCCAATACAAAAGTTCTCCGGGCATGACTTTCCCAATACAAAAGATCACCGGGCATGACTTTTCCCATACAAAAGTTCACCGGGCATGACTTTACCAATACACAAGTTCACCGGGCATGACTTTCCCAGTACAAAAGTTCACCGGGCATGACTTTCCCAATACAAAAGTTGACCGGGCATGACTTTCCCAATACAAAAGTTCACCGGGCATGACTTTCCCAATACAAAAGTTCACCGGTCATGACTTTCCCAATACAAAAGTTCACCGGGCATGACTTTCCCAATACAAAAGATCACCGGGCATGACTTTCCCAATACAAAAGTTCACCGGGCATGACTTTCCCAGTACAAAAGTTCACCGGGCATGACTTTCCCAATACAAAAGTTGACCGGGCATGACTTTCCCAATACAAAAGTTCACCGGGCATGACTTTCCCAATACAAAAGTTCACCGGGCATGACTTTCCCAATACAAAAGATCACCGGGCATGACTTTCCCAATACAAAAGTTCACCGGGCATGACTTTTCCCATACAAAAGTTCACCGGGCATGACTTTTCCCATACAAAAGTTGACCGGGCATGACTTTCCCAATGCAAAAGTTCACCGGGCATGACTTTCCCAATACAAAAGTTCACCGGGCATGACTTTCCCAATACAAAAGTTCACCGGGCATGACTTTTCCCATACAAAAGTTGACCGGGCATGACTTTCCCAATACAAAAGTTCACCGGGCATGACTTTCCCAGTACAAAAGATCACCGGGCATGACTTTCCCAATACAAAAGTTGACCGGGCATGACTTTCCCAGTACAAAAGTTCACCGGGCATGACTTTCCCAGTACAAAAGATCACCGGGCATGACTTTCCCAATACAAAAGTTCACCGGGGATGACTTTCCCAATACAAAAGTTCACCGGGCATGACTTTCCCAATACAAAAGTTCACCGGGCATGACTTTCCCAATACAAAAGTTCACCGGGCATGACTTTCCCAATACAAAAGTTCACCGGGCATGACTTTCCCAGTACAAAAGATCACCGGGCATGACTTTTCCCATACAAAAGTTCACCGGGCATGACTTTCCCAATACAAAAGTTCACCGGGCATGACTTTCCCAGTACAAAAGTTCACCGGGCATGACTTTCCCAATACAAAAGTTGACCGGGCATGACTTTCCCAATACAAAAGTTCACCGGGCATGACTTTCCCAATACAAAAGTTCACCGGGCATGGCTTTCCCAATACAAAAGTTCACCGGGCATGACTTTCCCAATACAAAAGTTCACCGGGCATGACTTTCCCAATACAAAAGTTCACCGGGCATGACTTTCCCAATACAAAAGTTCACCGGGCATGACTTTCCCAATACAAAAGTTCTCCGGGCATGACTTTCCCAATACAAAAGATCACCGGGCATGACTTTTCCCATACAAAAGTTCACCGGGCATGACTTTCCCAATACACAAGTTCACCGGGCATGACTTTCCCAGTACAAAAGTTCACCGGGCATGACTTTCCCAATACAAAAGTTGACCGGGCATGACTTTCCCAATACAAAAGTTCACCGGGCATGACTTTCCCAATACAAAAGTTCACCGGTCATGACTTTCCCAATACAAAAGTTCACCGGGCATGACTTTCCCAATACAAAAGTTCACCGGGCATGACTTTCCCAATACAAAAGTTCACCGGGCATGACTTTCCCAATACAAAAGTTCACCGGGCATGACTTTCCCAATACAAAAGTTCACCGGGCATGACTTTCCCAGTACAAAAGTTGACCGGGCATGACTTTCCCAATACAAAAGTTCACCGGGCATGACTTTCCCAATACAAAAGTTCACCGGGCATGACTTTCCCAATACAAAAGTTCACCGGGCATGACTTTCCCAGTACAAAAGTTCACCGGGCATGACTTTCCCAGTACAAAAGATCACCACGCATGACTTTCCCAATACAAAAGTGGACCGGGCATGACTTTCCCAGTACAAAAGTTCACCGGGCATGACTTTCCCAGTACAAAAGTTGACCGGGCATGACTTTCCCAGTACAAAATTTCACCGGTCATGACTTTCCCAGTACAAAAGTTCACCGGGCATGACTTTCCCAATACAAAAGTTCACCGGGCATGACTTTCCCAATACAAAAGTTCACCGGGCATGACTTTCCCAGTACAAAAGATCACCGGGCATGACTTTCCCAATACAAAAGTTGACCGGGCATGACTTTCCCAATACAAAAGTTCACCGGGCATGACTTTCCCAATACAAAAGTTCACCGGGCATGACTTTCCCAGTACAAAAGTTCACCGGGCATGACTTTCCCAATACAAAAGTTCACCGGGCATGACTTTCCCAATACAAAAGTTCACCGGGCATGACTTTTCCCATACAAAAGTTCACCGGGCATGACTTTCCCAGTACAAAAGATCACCGGGCATGACTTTCCCAATACAAAAGTTCACCGGGCATGACTTTCCCAATACAAAAGTTCACCGGGCATGACTTTCCCAATACAAAAGTTCACCGGGCATGACTTTCCCAATACAAAAGTTCACCGGGCATGACTTTCCCAATACAAAAGTTCACCGGGCATGACTTTCCCAATACAAAAGTTCACCGGGCATGACTTTCCCAATACAAAAGATCACCGGGCATGACTTTCCCAATACAAAAGTTCACCGGGCATGACTTTTCCCATACAAAAGTTCACCGGGCATGACTTTCCCAATACAAAAGTTGACCGGGCATGACTTTCCCAATACAAAAGTTGACCGGGCATGACTTTTCCCATACAAAAGTTCACCGGGCATGACTTTCCCAATACAAAAGTTCACCGGGCATGACTTTCCCAGTACAAAAGTTCACCGGGCATGACTTTCCCAGTACAAAAGATCACCGGGCATGACTTTCCCAATACAAAAGTTGACCGGGCATGACTTTCCCAGTACAAAAGTTCACCGGGCATGACTTTCCCAGTACAAAAGATCACCGGGCATGACTTTCCCAATACAAAAGTTCACCGGGCATGACTTTCCCAATACAAAAGTTCACCGGGCATGACTTTCCCAATACAAAAGTTCACCGGGCATGACTTTCCCAATACAAAAGTTCACCGGGCATGACTTTCCCAGTACAAAAGATCACCGGGCATGACTTTTCCCATACAAAAGTTCACCGGGCATGACTTTCCCAATACAAAAGTTCACCGGGCATGACTTTCCCAGTACAAAAGTTCACCGGGCATGACTTTCCCAATACAAAAGTTGACCGGGCATGACTTTCCCAATACAAAAGTTCACCGGGCATGACTTTCCCAATACAAAAGTTCACCGGGCATGGCTTTCCCAATACAAAAGTTCACCGGGCATGACTTTCCCAATACAAAAGTTCACCGGGCATGACTTTCCCAATACAAAAGTTCACCGGGCATGACTTTCCCAATACAAAAGTTCACCGGGCATGACTTTCCCAATACAAAAGTTCTCCGGGCATGACTTTCCCAATACAAAAGATCACCGGGCATGACTTTTCCCATACAAAAGTTCACCGGGCATGACTTTACCAATACACAAGTTCACCGGGCATGACTTTCCCAGTACAAAAGTTCACCGGGCATGACTTTCCCAATACAAAAGTTGACCGGGCATGACTTTCCCAGTACAAAAGTTCACCGGGCATGACTTTCCCAGTACAAAAGATCACCGGGCATGACTTTCCCAATACAAAAGTTCACCGGGCATGACTTTCCCAATACAAAAGTTCACCGGGCATGACTTTCCCAATACAAAAGTTCACCGGGCATGACTTTCCCAATACAAAAGTTCACCGGGCATGACAAAAGTTCACCGGGCATGACTTTCCCAATACAAAAGTTCACCGGGCATGACTTTCCCAATACAAAAGTTCACCGGGCATGACTTTTCCCATACAAAAGTTGACCGGGCATGACTTTCCCAATACAAAAGTTCACCGGGCATGACTTTCCCAGTACAAAAGATCACCGGGCATGACTTTCCCAATACAAAAGTTGACCGGGCATGACTTTCCCAGTACAAAAGTTCACCGGGCATGACTTTCCCAGTACAAAAGATCACCGGGCATGACTTTCCCAATACAAAAGTTCACCGGGCATGACTTTCCCAATACAAAAGTTCACCGGGCATGACTTTCCCAATACAAAAGTTCACCGGGCATGACTTTTCCCATACAAAAGTTGACCGGGCATGACTTTCCCAATACAAAAGTTCACCGGGCATGACTTTCCCAGTACAAAAGATCACCGGGCATGACTTTCCCAATACAAAAGTTGACCGGGCATGACTTTCCCAGTACAAAAGTTCACCGGGCATGACTTTCCCAGTACAAAAGTTCACCGGGCATGACTTTCCCAATACAAAAGTTCACCGGGCATGACTTTCCCAATACAAAAGTTCACCGGGCATGACTTTTCCCATACAAAAGTTCACCGGGCATGACTTTCCCAGTACAAAAGATCACCGGGCATGACTTTCCCAATACAAAAGTTCACCGGGCATGACTTTCCCAATACAAAAGTTCACCGGGCATGACTTTCCCAATACAAAAGTTCACCGGCATGACTTTCCCAATACAAAAGTTCACCGGGCATGACTTTCCCAATACAAAAGTTCACCGGGCATGACTTTTCCCATACAAAAGTTCACCGGGCATGACTTTCCTAATACAAAAGTTCACCGGGCATGACTTTCCCAATACAAAAGATCACCGGGCATGACTTTCCCAATACAAAAGATCACCGGGCATGACTTTCCAATACAAAAGTTCACCGGGCATGACTTTTCCCATACAAAAGTTCACCGGGCATGACTTTCCCAATACAAAAGTTGACCGGGCATGACTTTCCCAATACAAAAGTTGACCGGGCATGACTTTTCCCATACAAAAGTTCACCGGGCATGACTTTCCCAGTACAAAAGATCACCGGGCATGACTTTCCCAATACAAAAGTTGACCGGGCATGACTTTCCCAATACAAAAGTTCACCGGGCATGACTTTCCCAATACAAAAGTTCACCGGGCATGACTTTCCCAGTACAAAAGTTGACCGGGCATGACTTTCCCAGTACAAAAGATCACCGGGCATGACTTTTCCAATACAAAAGTTCACCGGGCATGACTTTTCCCATACAAAAGTTCACCGGGCATGACTTTCCCAGTACAAAAGTTCACCGGGCATGACTTTCCCAGTACAAAAGATCACCGGGCATGACTTTCCCAATACAAAAGTTGACCGGGCATGACTTTCCCAGTACAAAAGTTCACCGGGCATGACTTTCCCAGTACAAAAGTTCACCGGGCATGACTTTCCCAATACAAAAGTTCACCGGGCATGACTTTCCCAATACAAAAGTTCACCGGGCATGACTTTCCCAATACAAAAGTTCACCGGGCATGACTTTCCCAATACAAAAGTTCACCGGGCATGACTTTCCCAATACAAAAGTTCACCGGGCATGACTTTCCCAATACAAAAGTTCACCGGGCATGACTTTCCCAATACAAAAGTTCACCGGGCATGACTTTCCCAATACAAAAGTTCACCGGGCATGACTTTCCCAATACAAAAGTTCACCGGGCATGACTTTCCCAGTACAAAAGTTCACCGGGCATGACTTTCCCAATACAAAAGTTCACCGGGCATGACTTTCCCAATACAAAAGATCACCGGGCATGACTTTCCCAGTACAAAAGTTCACCGGGCATGACTTTCCTAATACAAAAGTTGACCGGGCATGACTTTCCCAATACAAAAGTTCACCGGGCATGACTTTTCCCATACAAAAGTTCACCGGGCATGACTTTTCCCATACAAAAGTTGACCGGGCATGACTTTCCCAGTACAAAAGATCACCGGGCATGACTTTTCCCATACAAAAGTTCACCGGGCATGACTTTCCCAGTACAAAAGATCACCGGGCATGACTTTCCCAATACAAAAGTTCACCGGGCATGACTTTCCCAATACAAAAGTTCACCGGGCATGACTTTCCCAATACAAAAGTTCACCGGGCATGACTTTCCCAGTACAAAAGATCACCGGGCATGACTTTCCCACTACAAAAGTTGACCGGGCATGACTTTCCCAATACAAAAGTTCACCGGGCATGACTTTTCCCATACAAAAGTTCACCGGGCATGACTTTCCCAATACAAAAGTTCACCGGGCATGACTTTCCCAGTACAAAAGATCACCGGGCATGACTTTCCCAATACAAAAGTTGACCGGGCATGACTTTCCCAGTACAAAAGTTCACCGGGCATGACTTTCCCAATACAAAAGTTCACCGGGCATGACTTTCCTAATACAAAAGTTCACCGGAGATGACTTTTCCCATACAAAAGTTCACCGGGCATGACTTTCCTAATACAAAAGTTGACCGGGCATGACTTTCCCAATACAAAAGTTCACCGGGCATGACTTCTCCCATACAATAGTTGACCGGGCATGACTTTCCCAATACAAGAGATCACCGGGCATGACTTTCCCAATACAAAAGTTCACCGGGCATGACTTTTCCCATACAAAAGTTCACCGGGCATGACTTTTCCCATACAAAAGTTGACCGGGCATGACTTTCCCAATACAAAAGTTCACCGGGCATGACTTTCCCAATACAAAAGTTGACCGGGCATGACTTTCCCAGTACAAAAGTTCACCGGGCATGACTTTCCCAGTACAAAAGTTGACCGGGCATGACTTTCCCAGTACAAAAGTTCACCGGGCATGACTTTCCCAATACAAAAGTTCACCGGGCATGACTTTCCCAATACAAAAGTTCACCGGGCATGACTTTCCCAATACAAAAGTTCACCGGGCATGACTTTCCCAGTACAAAAGATCACCGGGCATGACTTTCCCAATACAAAAGATCACCGGGCATGACTTTTCCCATACAAAAGTTCACCGGTCATGACTTTCCCAGTACAAAAGATCACCGGGCATGACTTTTCCCATACAAAAGTTCACCGGGCATGACTTTCCTAATACAAAAGTTGACCGGGCATGACTTTCCCAATACAAAAGTTCACCGGGCATGACTTTCCCAATACAAAAGTTGACCGGGCATGACTTTCCCAATACAAAAGTTCACCGGGCATGACTTTCCCAATACAAAAGTTCACCGGGCATGACTTTCCCAATACAAAAGTTCACCGGGCATGACTTTCCCAATACAAAAGTTCACCGGGCATGACTTTCCCAATACAAAAGTTCACCGGGCATGACTTTCCCAATACAAAAGTTGACCGGGCATGACTTTCCCAATACAAAAGTTCACCGGGCATGACTTTCCCAATACAAAAGTTCACCGGGCATGACTTTCCCAATACAAAAGTTCACCGGGCATGACTTTCCCAGTACAAAAGTTCACCGGCATGACTTTCCCAGTACAAAAGATCACCGGGCATGACTTTCCCAATACAAAAGTTGACCGGGAATGACTTTCCCAATACAAAAGATCACCGGGCATGACTTTCCCAATACAAAAGTTCACCGGGCATGATTTTACCAATACAAAAGTTCACCGGGCATAACTTTCCCAGTACAAAAGTTCACCGGGCATGACTTTCCCAATACAAAAGTTCACCGGGCATGACTTTCCCAATACAAAAGTTGACCGGGCATGACTTTCCCAATACAAAAGTTGACCGGGCATGACTTTCCCAATACAAAAGTTCACCGGGCATGACTTTCCCAGTACAAAAGATCACCGGGCATGACTTTCCCAATACAAAAGTTCACCGGGCATGACTTTCCCAATACAAAAGTTCACCGGGCATGACTTTCCCAATACAAAAGTTGACCGGGCATGACTTTCCCAATACAAAAGTTGACCGGGCATGACTTTCCCAATACAAAAGTTCACCGGGCATGACTTTTCCCATACAAAAGTTGACCGGGCTTGACTTTCCCAATACAAAAGTTGACCGGGCATGACTTTCCCAATACAAAAGTTCACCGGGCATGACTTTTCCCATACAAAAGTTGACCGGGCATGACTTTCCCAATACAAAAGTTGACCGGGCATGACTTTCCCAATACAAAAGTTCACCGGGCATGACTTTCCCAATACAAAAGTTCACCGGGCATGGCTTTTCCCATACAAAAGTTGACCGGGCATGACTTTCCCAATACAAAAGTTCACCGGGCATGAATTTCACAATACAAAAGTTGACCGGGCATGACTTTCCTAATACAAAAGTTCACCGGGCATGACTTTCCTAATACAAAAGTTGACCGGGCATGACTTTCCCAATACAAAAGTTGACCGGGCATGACTTTCCCAATACAAAAGTTCACCGGGCATGACTTTTCCCATACAAAAGTTGACCGGGCATGACTTTCCCCATACAAAAGTTGACCGGGCATGACTTTCCCAATACAAAAGATCACCGGGCATGACTTTCCCAATACAAAAGTTCACCGGGCATGACTTTTCCCATACAAAAGTTCACCGGGCATGACTTTTCCCATACAAAAGTTGACCGGGCATGACTTTCCCAATACAAAAGTTCACCGGGCATGACTTTCCCAATACAGAAGTTCACCGGGCATGACTTTCCCAGTACAAAAGTTCACCGGGCATGACTTTCCCAATACAAAAGTTCACCGGGCATGACTTTCCCAATACAAAAGTTCACCGGGCATGACTTTCCCAATACAAAAGTTCACCGGGCATGACTTTCCCAATACAAAAGTTCACCGGGCATGACTTTCCCAATACAAAAGTTCACCGGGCATGACTTTCCCAATACAAAAGTTCACCGGGCATGACTTTCCCAATACAAAAGTTCACCGGGCATGACTTTCCCAATACAAAAGTTCACCGGGCATGACTTTCCCAATACAAAAGTTCACCGGGCATGACTTTCCCAATACAAAAGTTCACCGGGCATGACTTTCCCAGTACAAAAGTTCACCGGGCATGACTTTCCCAGTACAAAAGATCACCGGGCATGACTTTCCCAATACAAAAGTTGACCGGGCATGACTTTCCCAGTACAAAAGTTCACCGGGCATAACTTTCCCAGTAAAAAAGTTGACCGGGCATGACTTTCCCAGTACAAAAGTTCACCGGGCATGACTTTCCCAATACAAAAGTTCACCGGGCATGACTTTCCCAGTACAAAAGATCACCGGGCATGACTTTCCCAATACAAAAGTTGACCGGGCATGACTTTCCCAATACAAAAGTTCACCGGGCATGACTTTCCCAGTACAAAAGATCACCGGGCATGACTTTCCCAATACAAAAGTAGACCGGGCATGACTTTCCCAATACAAAAGTTCACCGGGCATGACTTTTCCCATACAAAAGTTCACCGGGCATGACTTTCCCAATACAAAAGTTCACCGGGCATGACTTTCCCAATACAAAAGAACACCGGGCATGACTTTCCCAATACAAAAGTTGACCGGGCATGACTTTTCCAATACAAAAGTTCACCGGGCATGACTTTCCCAGTACAAAAGATCACCGGGCATGACTTTCCCAATGACTTTTCCCATACAAAAGTTCACCGGGCATGACTTTCCCAGTACAAAAGTTCACCGGGCATGACTTTCCCAGTACAAAAGTTCACCGGGCATGACTTTCCTAATACAAAAGTTCACCGGGCATGACTTTCCCAATACAAAAGATCACCGGGCATGACTTTTCCCATACAAAAGTTCACCGGGCATGACTTTCCCAGTACAAAAGTTCACCGGGCATGACTTTCCCAGTACAAAAGATCACCGGGCATGACTTTCCCAATACAAAAGTTCACCGGGCATGACTTTCCCAGTACAAAAGTTCACCGGGCATGACTTTCCCAGTACAAAAGTTGACCGGGCATGACTTTCCCAGTACAAAAGTTCACCGGGCATGACTTTCCCAATACAAAAGTTCACCGGGCATGACTTTCCCAGTACAAAAGATCACCGGGCATGACTTTCCCAATACAAAAGTTGACCGGGCATGACTTTCCCAATACAAAAGTTCACCGGGCATGACTTTCCCAGTACAAAAGATCACCGGGCATGACTTTCCCAGTACAAAAGATCACCGGGCATGACTTTCCCAATACAAAAGTAGACCGGGCATGACTTTCCCAATACAAAAGTTCACCGGGCATGACTTTTCCCATACAAAAGTTCACCGGGCATGACTTTCTCAATACAAAAGTTCACCGGGCATGACTTTCCCAATACAAAAGAACACCGGGCATGACTTTCCCAATACAAAAGTTGACCGGGCATGACTTTCCCAATACAAAAGTTCACCGGGCATGACTTTCCCAGTACAAAAGATCACCGGGCATGACTTTCCCAATACAAAAGTATACCGGGCATGACTTTCCCAATACAAAAGTTCACCGGGCATGACTTTTCCCATACAAAAGTTCACCGGGCATGACTTTCCCAATACAAAAGTTCACCGGGCATGACTTTCCCAATACAAAAGATCACCGGGCATGACTTTCCCAATACAAAAGTTGACCGGGCATGACTTTCCCAGTACAAATGTTCACCGGGCATGACTTTCCGAATACAAAAGTTCACCGGGCATGGCTTTTCCCATACAAAAGTTGACCGGGCATGACTTTCCCAATACAAAAGTTCACCGGGCATGACTTTCACAATACAAAAGTTGACCGGGCATGACTTTCCTAATACAAAAGTTCACCGGAGATGACTTTTCCCATACAAAAGTTCACCGGGCATGACTTTCCTAATACAAAAGTTGACCGGGCATGACTTTCCCAATACAAAAGTTCACCGGGCATGACTTTCCCAATACAAAAGATCACCGGGCATGACTTTCCCAATACAAAAGTTCACCGGGCATGATTTTCCCATACAAAAGTTCACCGGGCATGACTTTTCCCATACAAAAGTTGACCGGGCATGACTTTCCCAATACAAAAGTTCACCGGGCATGACTTTCCCAATACAAAAGTTCACCGGGCATGACTTTCCCAGTACAAAAGTTAACCGGTCATGACTTTCCCA
Source organism: Musca autumnalis (assembly GCF_047663935.1). NCBI lineage: Eukaryota > Metazoa > Arthropoda > Insecta > Diptera > Muscidae > Musca > Musca autumnalis. The sequence continues at coordinate 195,000 of NW_027411721.1, forward strand.
ATACAAAAGTTCACCGGGCATGGCTTTTCCCATACAAAAGTTGACCGGGCATGACTTTCCCAATACAAAAGTTCACCGGGCATGACTTTCACAATACAAAAGTTGACCGGGCATGACTTTCCTAATACAAAAGTTCACCGGAGATGACTTTTCCCATACAAAAGTTCACCGGGCATGACTTTCCTAATACAAAAGTTGACCGGGCATGACTTTCCCAATACAAAAGTTGACCGGGCATGACTTTCCCAATACAAAAGATCACCGGGCATGACTTTCCCAATACAAAAGTTCACCGGGCATGACTTTTCCCATACAAAAGTTCACCGGGCATGACTTTTCCCATACAAAAGTTGACCGGGCATGACTTTCCCAATACAAAAGTTCACCGGGCATGACTTTCCCAATACAAAAGTTCACCGGGCATGACTTTCCCAGTACAAAAGTTAACCGGTCATGACTTTCCCAATACAAAAGTTCACCGGGCATGACTTTCCCAATACAAAAGTTCACCGGGCATGACTTTCCCAATACAAAAGTTCACCGGGCATGACTTTCCCAATACAAAAGTTCACCGGGCATGACTTTCCCAATACAAAAGTTCACCGGGCATGACTTTCCCAATACAAAAGTTCACCGGGCATGACTTTCCCAATACAAAAGTTCACCGGGCATGACTTTCCCAATACAAAAGTTCACCGGGCATGACTTTCCCAATACAAAAGTTCACCGGGCATGACTTTCCCAATACAAAAGTTCACCGGGCATGACTTTCCCAATACAAAAGTTCACCGGGCATGACTTTCCCAATACAAAAGTTCACCGGGCATGACTTTCCCAATACATAAGTTGACCGGGCATGACTTTCCCAATACAAAAGTTCACCGGGCATGACTTTCCCAATACAAAAGTTCACCGGGCATGACTTTCCCAATACAAAAGTTCACCGGGCATGACATTCCCAGTACAAAAGTTCACCGGGCATGACTTTCCCAGTACAAAAGATCACCGGGCATGACTTTCCCAATACAAAAGTTGACCGGGCATGACTTTCCCAATACAAAAGATCACCGGGCATGACTTTCCCAATACAAAAGTTCACCGGGCATGACTTTCCCAATACAAAAGTTCACCGGGCATGACTTTCCCAGTACAAAAGTTCACCGGGCATGACTTTCCCAATACAAAAGTTCACCGGGCATGACTTTCCCAATACAAAAGTTCACCGGGCATGACTTTCCCAATACAAAAGTTCACCGGGCATGACTTTCCCAATACAAAAGTTGACCGGGCATGACTTTCCCAATACAAAAGTTGACCGGGCATGACTTTCCCAATACAAAAGTTCAAAGGGCATGACTTTCCCAGTACAAAAGATCACCGGGCATGACTTTCCCAATACAAAAGTTCACCGGGCATGACTTTCCCAATACAAAAGTTCACCGGGCATGACTTTCCCAATACAAAAGTTGACCGGGCATGACTTTCCCAATACAAAAGTTGACGGGGCATGACTTTCCCAATACAGAAGTTCACCGGGCATGACTTTTCCCATACAAAAGTTGACCGGGCATGACTTTCCCAATACAAAAGTTGACCGGGCATGACTTTCCCAATACAAAAGTTCACCGGGCATGACTTTTCCCATACAAAAGTTGACCGGGCATGACTTTCCCAATACAAAAGTTGACCGGGCATGACTTTCCCAATACAAAAGTTCACCGGGCATGACTTTCCCAATACAAAAGTTCACCGGGCATGGCTTTTCCCATACAAAAGTTGACCGGGCATGACTTTCCCAATACAAAAGTTCACCGGGCATGAATTTCACAATACAAAAGTTGACCGGGCATGACTTTCCTAATACAAAAGTTCACCGGGCATGACTTTCCTAATACAAAAGTTGACCGGGCATGACTTTCCCAATACAAAAGTTGACCGGGCATGACTTTCCCAATACAAAAGTTCACCGGGCATGACTTTTCCCATACAAAAGTTGACCGGGCATGACTTTCCCAATACAAAAGATCACCGGGCATGACTTTCCCAATACAAAAGTTCACCGGGCATGACTTTTCCCATACAAAAGTTCACCGGGCATGACTTTTCCCATACAAAAGTTGACCGGGCATGACTTTCCCAATACAAAAGTTCACCGGGCATGACTTTCCCAATACAAAAGTTCACCGGGCATGACTTTCCCAGTACAAAAGTTCACCGGGCATGACTTTCCCAATACAAAATTCACCGGGCATGACTTTCCCAATACAAAAGTTCACCGGGCATGACTTTCCCAATACAAAAGTTCACCGGGCATGACTTTCCCAATACAAAAGTTCACCGGGCATGACTTTCCCAATACAAAAGTTCACCGGGCATGACTTTCCCAATACAAAAGTTCACCGGGCATGACTTTCCCAATACAAAAGTTCACCGGGCATGACTTTCCCAGTACAAAAGTTCACCGGGCATGACTTTCCCAGCACAAAAGATCACCGGGCATGACTTTCCCAATACAAAAGTTGACCGGGCATGACTTTCCCAGTACAAAAGTTCACCGGGCATGACTTTCCCAGTACAAAAGTTGACGGGCATGACTTTCCCAGTACAAAAGTTCACCGGGCATGACTTTCCCAATACAAAAGTTCACCGGGCATGACTTTCCCAGTACAAAAGATCACCGGGCATGACTTTCCCAATACAAAAGTTGACCGGGCATGACTTTCCCAATACAAAAGTTCACCGGGCATGACTTTCCCAGTACAAAAGATCACCGGGCATGACTTTCCCAATACAAAAGTAGACCGGGCATGACTTTCCCAATACAAAAGTTCACCGGGCATGACTTTTCCCATACAAAAGTTCACCGGGCATGACTTTCCCAATACAAAAGTTCACCGGGCATGACTTTCCCAATACAAAAGAACACCGGGCATGACTTTCCCAATACAAAAGTTGACCGGGCATGACTTTCCCAATACAAAAGTTCACCGGGCATGACTTTCCCAGTACAAAAGATCACCGGGCATGACTTTCCCAATGACTTTTCCCATACAAAAGTTCACCGGGCATGACTTTCCCAATACAAAAGTTCACCGGGCATGACTTTCCCAGTACAAAAGTTCACCGGGCATGACTTTCCTAATACAAAAGTTCACCGGGCATGACTTTCCCAATACAAAAGATCACCGGGCATGACTTTTCCCATACAAAAGTTCACCGGGCATGACTTTCCCAGTACAAAAGTTCACCGGGCATGACTTTCCCAGTACAAAAGATCACCGGGCATGACTTTCCCAATACAAAAGTTCACCGGGCATGACTTTCCCAGTACAAAAGTTCACCGGGCATGACTTTCCCAGTATAAAAGTTGACCGGGCATGACTTTCCCAGTACAAAAGTTCACCGGGCATGACTTTCCCAATACAAAAGTTCACCAGGCATGACTTTCCCAGTACAAAAGATCACCGGGCATGACTTTCCCAATACAAAAGTTGACCGGGCATGACTTTTCCAATACAAAAGTTCACCGGGCATGACTTTCCCAGTACAAAAGATCACCGGGCATGACTTTCCCAATATAAAAGTAGACCGGGCATGACTTTCCCAATACAAAAGTTCACCGGGCATGACTTTTCCCATACAAAAGTTCACCGGGCATGACTTTCCCAATACAAAAGTTCACCGGGCATGACTTTCCCAATACAAAAGAACACCGGGCATGACTTTCCCAATACAAAAGTTTACCGGGCATGACTTTCCCAATACAAAAGTTCACCGGGCATGACTTTCCCAGTACAAAAGATCACCGGGCATGACTTTCCCAATACAAAAGTAGACCGGGCATGACTTTCCCAATACAAAAGTTCACCGGGCATGACTTTTCCCACACAAAAGTTCACCGGGCATGACTTTCCTAATGGAAAAGTTCACCGGGCATGACTTTCCCAATACAAAAGATCACCGGGCATGACTTTCCCAATACAAAAGTTGAACGGGCATGACTTTCCCAGTACAAATGTTCACCGGGCATGGCTTTCCGAATACAAAAGTTCACCGGGCATGACTTTCCCAATACAAAAGTTCACCGGGCATGACTTTCCCAGTACAAAAGATCACCGGGCATGACTTTTCCCATACAAAAGTTCACCGGGCATGACTTTCCCAGTACAAAAGATCAGCGGGCATGACTTTCCCAATACAAAAGTTGACGGGGCATGACTTTTCCAATACAAAAGTTGACCGGGCATGACTTTCCCAATACAAAAGTTCACCGGGCATGACTTTCCCAGTACAAAAGATCACCGGGCATGACTTTCCCAATACAAAAGTTGACCGGGCATGACTTTCCCAATACAAAAGTTCACCGGGCATGACTTTTCCCATACAAAAGTTCACCGGGCATGACTTTTCCCATACAAAAGTTCACCGGGCATGACTTTCCCAATACAAAAGTTCACCGGGCATGAATTTCCCAGTCCAAAAGTTCACCGGGCATGACTTTCCTAATACAAAAGTTGACCGGGCATGACTTTCCCAGTACAAAAGATCACCGGGCATGACTTTTCCCATACAAAAGTTCACCGGGCATGACTTTTCCCATACAAAAGTTCACCGGGCATGACTTTCCCAATACAAAAGTTCACCGGGCATGACTTTCCCAGTACAAAAGATCACCGGGCATGACTTTCCCAATACAAAAGTTGACCGGGCATGACTTTCCCAATACAAAAGTTCACCGGGCATGACTTTCCCAATACAAAAGTTCACCGGGCATGACTTTCCCAATACAAAAGTTGACCGGGCATGACTTTCCCAATACAAAAGTTGACCGGGCATGACTTTCCCAATACAAAAGTTCACCGGGCATGACTTTTCCCATACAAAAGTTCACCGGGCATGACTTTCCCAATACAAAAGTTGACCGGGCATGACTTTCCCAATACAAAAGTTCACCGGGCATGACTTTCCCAATACAAAAGTTCACCGGGCATGGCTTTTCCCATACAAAAGTTGACCGGGCATGACTTTCCCAATACAAAAGTTCACCGGGCATGACTTTCACAATACAAAAGTTGACCGGGCATGACTTTCCTAATACTAAAGTTCACCGGAGATGACTTTTCCCATACAAAAGTTCAACGGGCATGACTTTCCTAATACAAAAGTTGACCGGGCATGACTTTCCCAATACAAAAGTTCACCGGGCATGACTTTTCCCATACAAAAGTTGACCGGGCATGACTTTCCCAATACAAAAGTTCACCGGGCATGACTTTTCCCATACAAAAGTTCACCGGGCATGACTTTTCCCATACAAAAGTTGACCGGGCATGACTTTCCCAATACAAAAGTTCACCGGGCATGACTTTCCCAATACAAAAGTTCACCGGGCATGACTTTCCCAATACAAAAGTTCACCGGGCATGTCTTTCCCAATACAAAAGTTCACCGGGCATGACTTTCCCAATACAAAAGTTCACCGGGCATGACTTTCCCAGTACAAAAGTTCACCGGGCATGACTTTCCCAGTACAAGAGATCACCGGGCATGACTTTCCCAATACAAAAGTTGACCGGGCATGACTTTTCCCATACAAAAGTTCACCGGGCATGACTTTCCCAATACAAAAGTTGACCGGGCATGACTTTCCCAATACAAAAGTTCACCGGGCATGACTTTCCCAATACAAAAGTTCACCGGGCATGGCTTTTCCCATACAAAAGTTGACCGGGCATGACTTTCCTAATACAAAAGTTGACCGGGCATGACTTTCCCAGTACAAAAGATCACCGGGCATGACTTTTCCCATACAAAAGTTTACCGGGCATGAATTTTCCCATACAAAAGTTCACCGGGCATGACTTTCCCAATACAAAAGTTCACCGGGCATGACTTTCCCAGTACAAAAGATCACCGGGCATGACTTTCCCAATACAAAAGTTGACCGGGCATGACTTTCCCAATACAAAAGTTCACCGGGCATGACTTTCCCAATACAAAAGTTCACCGGGCATGACTTTCCCAATACAAAAGTTCACCGGGCATGACTTTCCCAATACAAAAGTTGACCGGGCATGACTTTCCCAATACAAAAGTTCACCGGGCATGACTTTTCCCATACAAAAGTTCACCGGGCATGACTTTCCCAATACAAAAGTTGACCGGGCATGACTTTCCCAATACAAAAGTTCACCGGGCATGACTTTCCCAATACAAAAGTTCACCGGGCATGGCTTTTCCCATACAAAAGTTGACCGGGCATGACTTTCCCAATACAAAAGTTCACCGGGCATGACTTTCACAATACAAAAGTTGACCGGGCATGACTTTCCTAATACAAAAGTTCACCGGAGATGACTTTTCCCATACAAAAGTTCACCGGGCATGACTTTCCTAATACAAAAGTTGACCGGGCATGACTTTCCCAATACAAAAGTTCACCGGGCATGACTTTTCCCATACAAAAGTTGACCGGGCATGACTTTCCCAATACAAAAGATCACCGGGCATGACTTTCCCAATACAAAAGTTCACCGGGCATGACTTTTCCCATACAAAAGTTCACCGGGCATGACTTTTCCCATACAAAAGTTGACCGGGCATGACTTTCCCAATACAAAAGTTCACCGGGCATGACTTTCCCAATACAAAAGTTCACCGGGCATGACTTTCCCAGTACAAAAGTTAACCGGTCATGACTTTCCCAATACAAAAGTTCACCGGGCATGACTTTCCCAATACAAAAGTTCACCGGGCATGACTTTCCCAATACAAAAGTTCACCGGGCATGACTTTCCCAATACAAAAGTTCACCGGGCATGACTTTCCCAATACAAAAGTTCACCGGGCATGACTTTCCCAATACAAAAGTTCACCGGGCATGACTTTCCCAATACAAAAGTTCACCGGGCATGACTTTCCCAATACAAAAGTTCACCGGGCATGACTTTCCCAATACAAGAGTTCACCGGGCATGACTTTCCCAATACAAAAGTTCACCGGGCATGACTTTCCCAATACAAAAGTTCACCGGGCATTTCTTTCCCAATACAAAAGTTCACCGGGCATGACTTTCCCAATACAAAAGTTCACCGGGCATGACTTTCCCAGTACAAAAGTTCACCGGGCATGACTTTCCCAGTACAAAAGATCACCGGGCATGACTTTCCCAATACAAAAGTTGACCGGGCATGACTTTCCCAGTACAAAAGTTGACCGGGCATGACTTTCCCAGTACAAAAGATCACCGAGCATGACTTTCCCAATACAAAAGTTGACCGGGCATGACTTTCCCAATACAAAAGTTCACCGGGCATGACTTTCCCAGTACAAAAGATCACCGGGCATGACTTTCCCAATACAAAAGTAGACCGGGCATGACTTTCCCAATACAAAAGTTCACCGGGCATGACTTTTCCCATACAAAAGTTCACCGGGCATGACTTTCCCAATACAAAAGTTCACCGGGCATGACTTTCCCAATACAAAAGAACACCGGGCATGACTTTGCCAATACAAAAGTTGACCGGGCATGACTTTCCCAATACAAAAGTTCACCGGGCATGACTTTCCCAGTACAAAAGATCACCGGGCATGACTTTCCCAATACAAAAGTAGACCGGGCATGACTTTCCCAATACAAAAGTTCACCGGGCATGACTTTTCCCATACAAAAGTTCACCGGGCATGACTTTCCCAATACAAAAGTTCACCGGGCATGACTTTCCCAATACAAAAGATCACCGGGCATGACTTTCCCAATACAAAAGTTGACCGGGCATGACTTTCCCAGTACAAATGTTCGCCGGGCATGACTTTCCCAATACAAATGTTCACCGGGCATGACTTTCCCAATACAAAAGTTCACCGGGCATGACTTTCCCAGTACAAAAGATCACCGGGCATGACTTTCCCAGTACAAAAGATCACCGGGCATGACTTTCCCATACAAAAGTTCACCGGGCATGACTTTCCCAATACAAAAGTTGACCGGGCATGACTTTCCCAATACAAAAGTTGACCGGGCATGACTTTCCCAATACAAAAGTTCACAGGGCATGACTTTCCCAGTACAAAAGATCACCGGGCATGACTTTCCCAATACAAAAGTTGACCGGGCATGACTTTCCCAATACAAAAGTTCCCCGGGCATGACTTTTCCCATACAAAAGTTCACCGGGCATGACTTTTCCCATACAAAAGTTCACCGGGCATGACTTTCCCAATACAAAAGTTCACCGGGCATGACTTTCCCAGTACAAAAGTTCACCGGGCATGACTTCCCTAATACAAAAGTTGACCGGGCATGACTTTCCCAGTACAAAAGATCACCGGGCATGACTTTTCCCATACAAAAGTTCACCGGGCATGACTTTTCCCATACAAAAGTTCACCGGGCATGACTTTCCCAATACAAAAGTTCACCGGGCATGACTTTCCCAGTACAAAAGATCACCGGGCATGACTTTCCCAATACAAAAGTTGACCGGGCATGACTTTCCCAATACAAAAGTTCACCGGGCATGACTTTCCCAATACAAAAGTTCACCGGGCATGACTTTCCCAATACAAAAGTTGACCGGGCATGACTTTCCCAATACAAAAGTTGACCGGGCATGACTTTCCCAATACAAAAGTTCACCGGGCATGACTTTTCCCATACAAAAGTTCACCGGGCATGACTTTCCCAATACAAAAGTTGACCGGGCATGACTTTCCCAATACAAAAGTTCACCGGGCATGACTTTCCCAATACAAAAGTTCACCGGGCATGGCTTTTCCCATACAAAAGTTGACCGGGCATGATTTTCACAATACAAAAGTTGACCGGGCATGACTTTCCTAATACAAAAGTTCACCGGAGATGACTTTTCCCATACAAAAGTTCACCGGGCATGACTTTCCTAATACAAAAGTTGACCGGGCATGACTTTCCCAATACAAAAGTTCACCGGGCATGACTTTCCTAATACAAAAGTTGACTGGGCATGACTTTCCCAATACAAAAGTTCACCGGGCATGACTTTCCCAATACAAAAGTTCACCGGGCATGACTTTCCCAATACAAAAGTTGACCGGGCATGACTTTCCCAATACAAAAGTTGACCGAGCATGACTTTCCCAATACAAAAGTTCACCGGGCATGACTTTTCCCATACAAAAGTTCACCGGGCATGACTTTCCCAATACAAAAGTTGACCGGGCATGACTTTTCTAATACAAAAGTTGACCGGGCATGACTTTCCCAGTACAAAAGATCACCGGGCATGACTTTTCCCATACAAAAGTTCACCGGGCATGACTTTCCCATACAAAAGTTCACCGGGCATGACTTTCCCAATACAAAAGTTCACCGGGCATGACTTTCCCAGTACAAAAGATCACCGGGCATGACTTTCCCAATACAAAAGTTGACCGGGCATGACTTTCCCAATACAAAAGTTCACCGGGCATGACTTTCCCAATACAAAAGTTCACCGGGCATGACTTTCCCAATACAAAAGTTGACCGGGCATGACTTTCCCAATACAAAAGTTGACCGGGCATGACTTTCCCAATACAAAAGTTCACCGGGCATGACTTTTCCCATACAAAAGTTCACCGGGCATGACTTTCCCAATACAAAAGTTGACCGGGCATGACTTTCCCAATACAAAAGTTCACCGGGCATGACTTTCCCAATACAAAAGTTCACCGGGCATGACTTTCCCAATACAAAAGTTCACCGGGCATGGCTTTTCCCATACAAAAGTTGACCGGGCATGACTTTCCTAATACAAAAGTTGACCGGGCATGACTTTCCCAGTACAAAAGATCACCGGGCATGACTTTTCCCATACAAAAGTTTACCGGGCATGAATTTTCCCATACAAAAGTTCACCGGGCATGACTTTCCCAATACAAAAGTTCACCGGGCATGACTTTCCCAGTACAAAAGATCACCGGGCATGACTTTCCCAATACAAAAGTTGACCGGGCATGACTTTCCCAATACAAAAGTTCACCGGGCATGACTTTCCCAATACAAAAGTTCACCGGGCATGACTTTCCCAATACAAAAGTTCACCGGGCATGACTTTCCCAATACAAAAGTTGACCGGGCATGACTTTCCCAATACAAAAGTTCACCGGGCATGACTTTTCCCATACAAAAGTTCACCGGGCATGACTTTCCCAATACAAAAGTTGACCGGGCATGACTTTCCCAATACAAAAGTTCACCGGGCATGACTTTCCCAATACAAAAGTTCACCGGGCATGGCTTTTCCCATACAAAAGTTGACCGGGCATGACTTTCCCAATACAAAAGTTCACCGGGCATGACTTTCACAATACAAAAGTTGACCGGGCATGACTTTCCTAATACAAAAGTTCACCGGAGATGACTTTTCCCATACAAAAGTTCACCGGGCATGACTTTCCTAATACAAAAGTTGACCGGGCATGACTTTCCCAATACAAAAGTTCACCGGGCATGACTTTTCCCATACAAAAGTTGACCGGGCATGACTTTCCCAATACAAAAGATCACCGGGCATGACTTTCCCAATACAAAAGTTCACCGGGCATGACTTTTCCCATACAAAAGTTCACCGGGCATGACTTTTCCCATACAAAAGTTGACCGGGCATGACTTTCCCAATACAAAAGTTCACCGGGCATGACTTTCCCAATACAAAAGTTCACCGGGCATGACTTTCCCAGTACAAAAGTTAACCGGTCATGACTTTCCCAATACAAAAGTTCACCGGGCATGACTTTCCCAATACAAAAGTTCACCGGGCATGACTTTCCCAATACAAAAGTTCACCGGGCATGACTTTCCCAATACAAAAGTTCACCGGGCATGACTTTCCCAATACAAAAGTTCACCGGGCATGACTTTCCCAATACAAAAGTTCACCGGGCATGACTTTCCCAATACAAAAGTTCACCGGGCATGACTTTCCCAATACAAAAGTTCACCGGGCATGACTTTCCCAATACAAAAGTTCACCGGGCATGACTTTCCCAATACAAAAGTTCACCGGGCATGACTTTCCCAATACAAGAGTTCACCGGGCATGACTTTCCCAATACAAAAGTTCACCGGGCATGACTTTCCCAATACAAAAGTTCACCGGGCATTTCTTTCCCAATACAAAAGTTCACCGGGCATGACTTTCCCAATACAAAAGTTCACCGGGCATGACTTTCCCAGTACAAAAGTTCACCGGGCATGACTTTCCCAGTACAAAAGATCACCGGGCATGACTTTCCCAATACAACAGTTGACCGGGCATGACTTTCCCAGTACAAAAGTTGACCGGGCATGACTTTCCCAGTACAAAAGATCACCGAGCATGACTTTCCCAATACAAAAGTTGACCGGGCATGACTTTCCCAATACAAAAGTTCACCGGGCATGACTTTCCCAGTACAAAAGATCACCGGGCATGACTTTCCCAATACAAAAGTAGACCGGGCATGACTTTCCCAATACAAAAGTTCACCGGGCATGACTTTTCCCATACAAAAGTTCACCGGGCATGACTTTCCCAATACAAAAGTTCACCGGGCATGACTTTCCCAATACAAAAGAACACCGGGCATGACTTTGCCAATACAAAAGTTGACCGGGCATGACTTTCCCAATACAAAAGTTCACCGGGCATGACTTTCCCAGTACAAAAGATCACCGGGCATGACTTTCCCAATACAAAAGTAGACCGGGCATGACTTTCCCAATACAAAAGTTCACCGGGCATGACTTTTCCCATACAAAAGTTCACCGGGCATGACTTTCCCAATACAAAAGTTCACCGGGCATGACTTTCCCAATACAAAAGATCACCGGGCATGACTTTCCCAATACAAAAGTTGACCGGGCATGACTTTCCCAGTACAAATGTTCGCCGGGCATGACTTTCCCAATACAAATGTTCACCGGGCATGACTTTCCCAATACAAAAGTTCACCGGGCATGACTTTCCCAGTACAAAAGATCACCGGGCATGACTTTCCCAGTACAAAAGATCACCGGGCATGACTTTCCCATACAAAAGTTCACCGGGCATGACTTTCCCAATACAAAAGTTGACCGGGCATGACTTTCCCAATACAAAAGTTGACCGGGCATGACTTTCCCAATACAAAAGTTCACAGGGCATGACTTTCCCAGTACAAAAGATCACCGGGCATGACTTTCCCAATACAAAAGTTGACCGGGCATGACTTTCCCAATACAAAAGTTCCCCGGGCATGACTTTTCCCATACAAGAGTTCACCGGGCATGACTTTTCCCATACAAAAGTTCACCGGGCATGACTTTCCCAATACAAAAGTTCACCGGGCATGACTTTCCCAGTACAAAAGTTCACCGGGCATGACTTCCCTAATACAAAAGTTGACCGGGCATGACTTTCCCAGTACAAAAGATCACCGGGCATGACTTTTCCCATACAAAAGTTCACCGGGCATGACTTTTCCCATACAAAAGTTCACCGGGCATGACTTTCCCAATACAAAAGTTCACCGGGCATGACTTTCCCAGTACAAAAGATCACCGGGCATGACTTTCCCAATACAAAAGTTGACCGGGCATGACTTTCCCAATACAAAAGTTCACCGGGCATGACTTTCCCAATACAAAAGTTCACCGGGCATGACTTTCCCAATACAAAAGTTGACCGGGCATGACTTTCCCAATACAAAAGTTGACCGGGCATGACTTTCCCAATACAAAAGTTCACCGGGCATGACTTTTCCCATACAAAAGTTCACCGGGCATGACTTTCCCAATACAAAAGTTGACCGGGCATGACTTTCCCAATACAAAAGTTCACCGGGCATGACTTTCCCAATACAAAAGTTCACCGGGCATGGCTTTTCCCATACAAAAGTTGACCGGGCATGATTTTCACAATACAAAAGTTGACCGGGCATGACTTTCCTAATACAAAAGTTCACCGGAGATGACTTTTCCCATACAAAAGTTCACCGGGCATGACTTTCCTAATACAAAAGTTGACCGGGCATGACTTTCCCAATACAAAAGTTCACCGGGCATGACTTTCCTAATACAAAAGTTGACTGGGCATGACTTTCCCAATACAAAAGTTCACCGGGCATGACTTTCCCAATACAAAAGTTCACCGGGCATGACTTTCCCAATACAAAAGTTGACCGGGCATGACTTTCCCAATACAAAAGTTGACCGGGCATGACTTTCCCAATACAAAAGTTCACCGGGCATGACTTTTCCCATACAAAAGTTCACCGGGCATGACTTTCCCAATACAAAAGTTGACCGGGCATGACTTTTCTAATACAAAAGTTGACCGGGCATGACTTTCCCAGTACAAAAGATCACCGGGCATGACTTTTCCCATACAAAAGTTCACCGGGCATGACTTTCCCATACAAAAGTTCACCGGGCATGACTTTCCCAATACAAAAGTTCACCGGGCATGACTTTCCCAGTACAAAAGATCACCGGGCATGACTTTCCCAATACAAAAGTTGACCGGGCATGACTTTCCCAATACAAAAGTTCACCGGGCATGACTTTCCCAATACAAAAGTTCACCGGGCATGACTTTCCCAATACAAAAGTTGACCGGGCATGACTTTCCCAATACAAAAGTTGACCGGGCATGACTTTCCCAATACAAAAGTTCACCGGGCATGACTTTTCCCATACAAAAGTTCACCGGGCATGACTTTCCCAATACAAAAGTTGACCGGGCATGACTTTCCCAATACAAAAGTTCACCGGGCATGACTTTCCCAATACAAAAGTTCACCGGGCATGGCTTTTCCCATACAAAAGTTGACCGGGCATGACTTTCACAATACAAAAGTTGACCGGGCATGACTTTCCTAATACAAAAGTTCACCGGAGATGACTTTTCCCATACAAAAGTTCACCGGGCATGACTTTCCTAATACAAAAGTTCACCGGGCATGACTTTCCCAATACAAAAGTTCACCGGGCATGACTTTCCCAATACAAAAGTTCACCGGGCATGACTTTCCCAATACAAAAGTTCACCGGGCATGACTTTCCCAATACAAAAGTTCACCGGGCATGACTTTCCCAGTACAAAAGTTCACCGGGCATGACTTTCCCAATTCAAAAGTTCACCGGGCATGACTTTCTTAATACAAAAGTTCACCGGGCATGACTTTCCCAATACAAAAGTTCACCGGGCATGACTTTCCCAATACAAAAGTTCACCGGGCATGACTTTTCCCATACAAAAGTTCACCGGGCATGACTTTTCCCATACAAAAGTTCACCGGGCATGACTTTCCCAGTACAAAAGATCACCGGGCATGACTTTCCCAATACAAAAGTTGACCGGGCATGACTTTCCCAATACAAAAGTTCACCGGGCATGTCTTTTCCCATACAAAAGTTCACCGGGCATGTCTTTTCCCATACAAAAGTTCACCGGGCATGACTTTCCCAATACAAAAGTTCACCGGGCATGACTTTCCCAGTACAAAAGTTCACCGGGCATGACTTTCCCAATACAAAAGTTCACCGGGCATGACTTTCCCAGTACAAAAGTTCACCGGGCATGACTTTCCCAATACAAAAGTTCACCGGGCATGACTTTCCCAATACAAAAGATCACCGGGCATGACTTTCCCAGTACAAAAGTTCACCGGGCATGACTTTCCCAATACAAAAGTTGACCGGGCATGACTTTCCCAATACAAAAGTTCACCGGGCATGACTTTCCCAATACATAAGTTCACCGGGCATGACTTTCCCAATACAAAAGTTCACCGGGCATGACTTTTCCCATACAAAAGTTCACCGGGCATGACTTTCCCAATACAAAAGTTGACCGGGCATGACTTTCCCAGTACAAAAGATCACCGGGCATGACTTTCCCAATACAAAAGTTCACCGGGCATGACTTTCCCAATACAAAAGTTCACCGGGCATGACTTTCCCAATACAAAAGTTCACCGGGCATGACTTTCCCAATACAAAAGTTGACCGGGCATGACTTTCCCAATACAAAAGTTCACCGGGCATGACTTTCCCAATACAAAAGATCACCGGGCATGACTTTCCCAATACAAAAGTTGACCGGGCATGACTTTCCCAATACAAAAGTTCACCGGGCATGACTTTTCCCATACAAAAGTTCACCGGGCATGACTTTTCCCATACAAAAGTTCACCGGGCATGACTTTCCCAATACAAAAGTTCACCGGGCATGACTTTCCCAGTACAAAAGATCACCGGGCATGACTTTTCCCATACAAAAGTTCACCGGGCATGACTTTTCCCATACAAAAGTTCACCGGGCATGACTTTCCCAATACAAAAGTTCACCGGGCATGACTTTCCCAGTACAAAAGATCACCGGGCATGACTTTCCCAATACAAAAGTTGACCGGGCATGACTTTCCCAATACAAAAGTTCACCGGGCATGACTTTCCCAATACAAAAGTTCACAGGGCATGACTTTCCCAATACAAAAGTTGACCGGGCATGACTTTCCCAATACAAAAGTTCACCGGGCATGACTTTTCCCATACAAAAGTTCACCGGGCATGACTTTCCCAATACAAAAGTTGACCGGGCATGACTTTCCCAATACAAAAGTTCACCGGGCATGACTTTCCCAATACAAAAGTTCACCGGGCATGGCTTTTCCCATACAAAAGTTGACCGGGCATGACTTTCCCAATACAAAAGTTCACCGGGCATGACTTTCACAATACAAAAGTTGACCGGGCATGACTTTCCTAATACAAAAGTTCACCGGAGATGACTTTTCCCATACAAAAGTTCACCGGGCATGACTTTCCTAATACAAAAGTTGACCGGGAATGACTTTCCCAATACAAAAGTTCACCGGGCATGACTTTTCCCATACAAAAGTTGACCGGGCATGACTTTCCCAATACAAAAGATCACCGGGCATGACTTTCCCAATACAAAAGTTCACCGGGCATGACTTTTCCCATACAAAAGTTCACCGGGCATGACTTTTCCCATACAAAAGTTGACCGGGCATGACTTTCCCAATACAAAAGTTCACCGGGCATGACTTTCCCAATACAAAAGTTCACCGGGCATGACTTTCCCAATACAAAAGTTCACCGGGCATGTCTTTCCCAATACAAAAGTTCACCGGGCATGACTTTCCCAGTACAAAAGATCACCGGGCATGACTTTCCCAATACAAAAGTTGACCGGGCATGACTTTTCCCATACAAAAGTTCACCGGGCATGACTTTCCCAGTACAAAAGATCACCGGGCATGACTTTCCCAATACAAAAGTTGACCGGGCATGACTTTTCCCAGTACAAAAGTTCACCGGGCATGACTTTCCCAGTACAAAAGATCACCGGGCATGACTTTCCCAATACAAAAGTTGACTGGGCATGACTTTTCCCATACAAAAGTTCACCGGGCATGACTTTCCTAATACAAAAGTTGACCGGGCATGACTTTCCTAATACAAAAGTTGACCGGGCATGACTTTCCGAATACAAAAGTTCACCGGGCATGACTTTTCCCATACAAAAGTTGACCGGGCATGACTTTCCCAATACAAAAGATCACCGGGCATGACTTTCCCAATACAAAAGTTCACCGGGCATGACTTTTCCCATACAAAAGTTCACCGGGCATGACTTTTCCCATACAAAAGTTGACCGGGCATGACTTTCCCAATACAAAAGTTCACCGGGCATGACTTTCCCAATACAAAAGTTCACCGGGCATGACTTTCCCAGTACAAAAGTTAACCGGTCATGACTTTCCCAATACAAAAGTTCACCGGGCATGACTTTCCCAATACAAAAGTTCACCGGGCATGACTTTTCCCATACAAAAGTTCACCGGGCATGACTTTTCCCATACAAAAGTTCACCGGGCATGACTTTCCCAATACAAAAGTTCACCGGGCATGACTTTCCCAGTACAAAAGATCACCGGGCATGACTTTTCCCATACAAAAGTTCACCGGGCATGACTTTTCCCATACAAAAGTTCACCGGGCATGACTTTCCCAATACAAAAGTTCACCGGGCATGACTTTCCCAGTACAAAAGATCACCGGGCATGACTTTCCCAATACAAAAGTTGACCGGGCATGACTTTCCCAATACAAAAGTTCACCGGGCATGACTTTCCCAATACAAAAGTTCACCGGGCATGACTTTCCCAATACAAAAGTTGACCGGGCATGACTTTCCCAATACAAAAGTTGACCGGGCATGACTTTCCCAATACAAAAGTTCACCGGGCATGACTTTTCCCATACAAAAGTTCACCGGGCATGACTTTCCCAATACAAAAGTTGACCCAATACAAAAGTTGGCATGACTTTCCCAATACAAAAGTTCACCGGGCATGACTTTCCCAATACAAAAGTTCACCGGGCATGGCTTTTCCCATACAAAAGTTGACCGGGCATGACTTTCCCAATACAAAAGTTCACCGGGCATGACTTTCACAATACAAAAGTTGACCGGGCATGACTTTCCTAATACAAAAGTTCACCGGAGATGACTTTTCCCATACAAAAGTTCACCGGGCATGACTTTCCTAATACAAAAGTTGACCGGGAATGACTTTCCCAATACAAAAGTTCACCGGGCATGACTTTTCCCATACAAAAGTTGACCGGGCATGACTTTCCCAATACAAAAGATCACCGGGCATGACTTTCCCAATACAAAAGTTCACCGGGCATGACTTTTCCCATACAAAAGTTCACCGGGCATGACTTTTCCCATACAAAAGTTGACCGGGCATGACTTTCCCAATACAAAAGTTCACCGGGCATGACTTTCCCAATACAAAAGTTCACCGGGCATGACTTTCCCAATACAAAAGTTCACCGGGCATGTCTTTCCCAATACAAAAGTTCACCGGGCATGACTTTCCCAGTACAAAAGATCACCGGGCATGACTTTCCCAATACAAAAGTTGACCGGGCATGACTTTTCCCATACAAAAGTTCACCGGGCATGACTTTCCCAGTACAAAAGATCACCGGGCATGACTTTCCCAATACAAAAGTTGACCGGGCATGACTTTTCCCAGTACAAAAGTTCACCGGGCATGACTTTCCCAGTACAAAAGATCACCGGGCATGACTTTCCCAATACAAAAGTTGACTGGGCATGACTTTTCCCATACAAAAGTTCACCGGGCATGACTTTCCTAATACAAAAGTTGACCGGGCATGACTTTCCTAATACAAAAGTTGACCGGGCATGACTTTCCGAATACAAAAGTTGACCGGGCATGACTTTTCCCATACAAAAGTTGACCGGGCATGACTTTCCCAATACAAAAGATCACCGGGCATGACTTTCCCAATACAAAAGTTCACCGGGCATGACTTTTCCCATACAAAAGTTCACCGGGCATGACTTTTCCCATACAAAAGTTGACCGGGCATGACTTTCCCAATACAAAAGTTCACCGGGCATGACTTTCCCAATACAAAAGTTCACCGGGCATGACTTTCCCAGTACAAAAGTTAACCGGTCATGACTTTCCCAATACAAAAGTTCACCGGGCATGACTTTCCAATACAAAGTTCACCGGGCATGACTTTCCCAATACAAAAGTTCACCGGGCATGACTTTCCCAATACAAAAGTTCACCGGGCATGACTTTCCCAATACAAAAGTTCACCGGGCATGACTTTCCCAATACAAAAGTTCACCGGGCATGACTTTCCCAATACAAAAGTTCACCGGGCATGACTTTCCCAATACAAAAGTTCACCGGGCATGACTTTCCCAATACAAAAGTTCACCGGGCATGACTTTCCCAATACAAAAGTTCACCGGGCATTTCTTTCCCAATACAAAAGTTCACCGGGCATGACTTTCCCAATACAAAAGTTCACCGGGCATGACTTTCCCAGTACAAAAGTTCACCGGGCATGACTTTCCCAGTACAAAAGATCACCGGGCATGACTTTCCCAATACAAAAGTTGACCGGGCATGACTTTCCCAGTACAAAAGTTCACCGGGCATGACTTTCCCAGTACAAAAGTTGACCGGGCATGACTTTCCCAGTACAAAAGTTCACCGGGCATGACTTTCCCAATACAAAAGTTCACCGGCCATGACTTTCCCAGTACAAAAGATCACCGGGCATGACTTTCCCAATACAAAAGTTGACCGGGCATGACTTTCCCAATACAAAAGTTCACCGGGCATGACTTTCCCAGTACAAAAGATCACCGGGCATGACTTTCCCAATACAAAAGTAGACCGGGCATGACTTTCCCAATACAAAAGTTCACCGGGCATGACTTTTCCCATACAA
Organism: Musca autumnalis; assembly: GCF_047663935.1. NCBI lineage: Eukaryota > Metazoa > Arthropoda > Insecta > Diptera > Muscidae > Musca > Musca autumnalis. Next base: position 214,306 of record NW_027411721.1, read on the forward strand.
AAGTTCACCGGGCATGACTTTCCCAATACAAAAGTTCACCGGGCATGACTTTCCCAATACAAAAGAACACCGGGCATGACTTTCCCAATACAAAAGTTGACCGGGTATGACTTTCCCAATACAAAAGTTCACCGGGCATGACTTTCCCAGTACAAAAGATCACCGGGCATGACTTTCCCAATGACTTTTCCCATACAAAAGTTCACCGGGCATGACTTTCCCAATACAAAAGTTCACCGGGCATGATTTTCCCAGTACAAAAGTTCACCGGGCATGACTTTCCTAATACAAAAGTTCACCGGGCATGACTTTCCCAATACAAAAGATCACCGGGCATGACTTTTCCCATACAAAAGTTCACCGGGCATGACTTTCCTAGTACAAAAGTTCACCGGGCATGACTTTCCCAGTACAAAAGATCACCGGGCATGACTTTCCCAATACAAAAGTTGACCGGGCATGACTTTCCCAGTACAAAAGTTCACCGGGCATAACTTTCCCAGTACAAAAGTTGACCGGGCATGACTTTCCCAGTACAAAAGTTCACCGGGCATGACTTTCCCAATACAAAAGTTCACCGGGCATGACTTTCCCAGTACAAAAGATCACCGAGCATGACTTTCCCAATACAAAAGTTGACCGGGCATGACTTTCCCAATACAAAAGTTCACCGGGCATGACTTTCCCAGTACAAAAGATCACCGGGCATGACTTTCCCAATACAAAAGTAGACCGGGCATGACTTTCCCAATACAAAAGTTCACCGGGCATGACTTTTCCCATACAAAAGTTCACCGGGCATGACTTTCCCAATACAAAAGTTCACCGGGCATGACTTTCCCAATACAAAAGAACACCGGGCATGACTTTGCCAATACAAAAGTTGACCGGGCATGACTTTCCCAATACAAAAGTTCACCGGGCATGACTTTCCCAGTACAAAAGTAGACCGGGCATGACTTTCCCAATACAAAAGTTCACCGGGCATGACTTTTCCCATACAAAAGTTCACCGGGCATGACTTTCCCAATACAAAAGTTCACCGGGCATGACTTTCCCAATACAAAAGATCACCGGGCATGACTTTCCCAATACAAAAGTTGACCGGGCATGACTTTCCCAATACAAAAGTTGACCGGGCATGACTTTCCCAGTACAAATGTTCGCCGGGCATGACTTTCCCAATACAAAAGTTCACCGGGCATGACTTTCCCAATACAAAAGTTCACCGGGCATGACTTTCCCAGTACAAAAGATCACCGGGCATGACTTTCCCAGTACAAAAGATCACCGGGCATGACTTTTCCCATACAAAAGTTCACCGGGCATGACTTTCCCAATACAAAAGTTGACCGGGCATGACTTTCCCAATACAAAAGTTGACCGGGCATGACTTTCCCAATACAAAAGTTCACAGGGCATGACTTTCCCAGTACAAAAGATCACCGGACATGACTTTCCCAATACAAAAGTTGACCGGGCATTACTTTCCCAATACAAAAGTTCACCGGGCATGACTTTTCCCATACAAAAGTTCACCGGGCATGACTTTTCCCATACAAAAGTTCACCGGGCATGACTTTCCCAATACAAAAGTTCACCGGGCATGACTTTCCCAGTACAAAAGTTCACCGGGCATGACTTCCCTAATACAAAAGTTGACCGGGCATGACTTTCCCAGTAAAAAAGATCACCGGGCATGACTTTTCCCATACAAAAGTTCACCGGGCATGACTTTTCCCATACAAAAGTTCACCGGGCATGACTTTCCCAATACAAATGTTCACCGGGCATGACTTTCCCAGTACAAAAGATCACCGGGCATGACTTTCCCAATACAAAAGTTGACCGGGCATGACTTTCCCAATACAAAAGTTCACCGGGCATGACTTTCCCAATACAAAAGTTCACCGGGCATGACTTTCTCAATACAAAAGTTGACCGGGCATGACTTTCCCAATACAAAAGTTGACCGGGCATGACTTTCCCAATACAAAAGTTCACCGGGCATGACTTTTCCCATACAAAAGTTCACCGGGCATGACTTTCCCAATACAAAAGTTGACCGGGCATGACTTTCCCAATACAAAAGTTCACCGGGCATGACTTTCCCAATACAAAAGTTCACCGGGCATGGCTTTTCCCATACAAAAGTTGACCGGGCATGACTTTCCCAATACAAAAGTTGACCGGGCATGACTTTCCCAATACAAAAGTTCACCGGGCATGACTTTTCCCATACAAAAGTTCACCGGGCATGACTTTCCCAATACAAAAGTTGACCGGGCATGACTTTTCTAATACAAAAGTTGACCGGGCATGACTTTCCCAGTACAAAAGATCACCGGGCATGACTTTTCCCATACAAAAGTTCACCGGACATGACTTTCCTAATACAAAAGTTCACCGGGCATGACTTTCCCAATATAAAAGTTCACCGGGCATGACTTTCCCAATACAAAAGTTCACCGGGCATGACTTTCCCAATACAAAAGTTGACCGGGCATGACTTTCCCAATACAAAAGTTCACCGGGCATGACTTTCCCATACAAAAGTTCACCGGGCATGACTTTCCCAATACAAAAGTTGACCGGGCATGACTTTTCTAATACAAAAGTTGACCGGCATGACTTTTCTAATACAAAAGTTGACCGGGCATGACTTTCCCAGTACAAAAGATCACCGGGCATAATTTTTCCCATACAAAAGTTCACCGGGCATGACTTTTCCCATACAAAAGTTCACCGGGCATGACTTTCCCAATACAAAAGTTCACCGGGCATGACTTTCCCAGTACAAAAGATCACCGGGCATGACTTTCCCAATACAAAAGTTGACCGGGCATGACTTTCCCAATACAAAAGTTCACCGGGCATGACTTTCCCAATACAAAAGTTCACCGGGCATGACTTTCCCAATACAAAAGTTGACCGGGCATGACTTTCCCAATACAAAAGTTGACCGGGCATGACTTTCCCAATACAAAAGTTCACCGGGCATGACTTTTCCCATACAAAAGTTCACCGGGCATGACTTTCCCAATACAAAAGTTCACCGGGCATGACTTTTCCCATACAAAAGTTCACCGGGCATGTCTTTTCCCATACAAAAGTTCACCGGGCATGACTTTCCCAGTACAAAAGTTCACCGGGCATGACTTTCCCAGTACAAAAGATCACCGGGCATGACTTTCCCAATACAAAAGTTGACCGGGCATGACTTTCCCAATACAAAAGATCACCGGGCATGACTTTCCCAGTACAAAAGATCACCGGGCATGACTTTTCCCATACAAAAGTTCACCGGGCATGACTTTCCCAATACAAAAGTTCACCGGGCATGACTTTTCCCATACAAAAGTTCACCGGGCATGACTTTTCCCATACAAAAGTTCACCGGGCATGACTTTCCCAGTACAAAAGATCACCGGGCATGACTTTCCCAATACAAAAGTTCACCGGGCATGACTTTCCCAATACAAAAGTTCACCGGGCATGACTTTCCCAGTACAAAAGATCACCGGGCATGACTTTCCCAATACAAAAGTTGACCAGGCATGACTTTCCAATACAAAAGTTCACCGGGCATGACTTTTCCAATACAAAAGTTCACCGGGCATGACTTTTCTCATACAAAAGTTCACCGGGCATGACTTTTCCCATACAAAAGTTCACCGGGCATGACTTTCCCAATACAAAAGTTCACCCGGGCATGACTTTTCCCATACAAAAGTTCACCGGGCATGACTTTCCCAGTACAAAAGATCACCGGGCATGACTTTCCAATACAAAAGTTGACCGGGCATGCCTTTCCCAATACA